>NW_027273883.1:5220000-5500000 GCF_046630095.1 Trachinotus anak | reverse complement strand
GTCAGACGCTTTTTTCTATTCAGAATTTAATCTACATACCAGATGAGCTGTTTCCCTATTTAAAAATAGCAAAAGAAAAATCCTCAAGGTGCCAAGTAACAGAAAACCAGAGAAATCAGTGAATCCTCACATCTGAGGAGCTGGAACCAGGTAATGTTTTGTGTTAGAAAGTACAACTGTTCAAACAAATACATGTGATATGTGATTTTGAGTCATATCTCAACAGCTACTTCTGGTACAGCTGCCAATGTTTTTTGATCCTTAGGTTTGGACAGGGATTGAACAACCAATCCTGTGATCAATGGACGATCCACTCTTTACACTACAGGTTAAACTAACAACAGTTATACTATTGTTACTACTTAGAAATCAAGGAACCAAGATGTTTTAAAGAGGTGTTAGATGGAAGGTTGCTGTTGCTTCCATTATTTCCAAAGGCAGCAGCGAGAGAGAAGCTGGATGCTGCTCTTGTGAACCTGTCATTATGCAATTGGGACTAATAAGCAATATTTACTGAGCTGTATCAGTAATATTGCCATATCTTTTCCTTTATGTAAAACTATAAGACACTTTATTTACCGACATGATGAGATGAGTGTGGGTGAAGCAGCAGGTGACACCATTTCACCAAATTTACAACATACAATCAGCGATTTGCAACATGAGATAATTTATTCTTGTGTTACTTTAAACACATTTCACCAGTCACAACAAACAGTAAACTTAAGATCTATGCATGAGCATGCAGCAGTCCTGTATAACTTACAAATTTATCAGTCACCATCTGTGATGCAGTCATTAGCGAATCAGACGTAGCTGGTAACTGTTGTGGGACATCATAGATGCAGATGCAGCTGTTGACTGAACGAACCTTGAGGAAAACAGGATCTTTCAAGGACATTTGAGGATTAATTTCAAGGCCCACTTGAAGTGTAGCTTTATAACTCTTATATTTACCACATGCATTTAAATTATGTGGAGGCTAGTTTATGATGTCACGTTGGTCTGTTGTAAAATATGGGAAGGGGCTTTAGTGATTCTGTCTCCTTGCTCATCAACATGCCTTTGAGCAAGGCACTGCACTTAAAAACACCACAGTTAAACTGGTCAGTCTGGCACAGGAAGTGAAACTGAAGGTGAAAGCAGCTGAAGTGTATCTGCAAACACTTTCAAATAAATGGATTAAATCTTATTGTTTCTTGTTCTGATGGACTCAGTGGTAAAGCTGTTGTCATAACATGATGAGAGGAATTATTGATCAAACAATGAAAATAAGACCTCAGCTGTAAAAAAGAATTTAGATCGAGTGCAGCTTCATTCGTCTGAACGCTGCTGAGTGTTTGGTTTCTCTGTGGATGCCAGTGAGACGCCAGCCGTATCAGCGCGGTGCCTTGTATCTGCCGAGGGAAGATCAGTGAGGAAGTCACAGACATGCTCCAGGTCTTATCTTTTATTGGCTGGCTCCTCAGAGACTTATCTTTTATTGGCTGGCTCCTCCGTCAAGCTTATCTTTATTGGCTGGCTCCTCCTGAGGACAGCCTGTAAGCTGCGCAGGCCTGAGGTGGAGGGGTGGGAGCGGGGGGGGGCACTGCCAGGATGACTGGGACCGACACAGATAGCTCTATCACCAGTGTGGGAAAAATACACAACCCTGTTTCCACCTTCAGGACAAGGAGACAGACAGAGTCACTACTGTCTCTCCTTTTCCCTTCCTCTCCTTCCTCCCTCCCACTTCCCTCCTCATCACTCTGCCATTGTTTTGACCTCACGACCCATTTAACATGTTACTCATTCAGCTGATGTTTATTTAAAAAAATTCACAACACACCAAAATGAATCATGTTCTTTCTTAAGGCCTGGTCACACCAACACCTACAACAAAGCTTTTTTCCTCAAGAATTCTCACTGTCAATAAAGTTTTATATTTAAACTAGAACTGCAGATTTATTCTAATCTTTTGAGGCTATGTGGTGAATTTCCCCTCAATAAAGTTCTATCTTATACTTTACTCTCATATCAATTAGATCATATCGTTTACTAGTATTAATACGTCTGAATGGTTTCAGTAAACAGGAGCTAGTGACCATGTTTGTAATTCTGACCTGAGGTCTGCAGTGACAGGGAGGGACAAAATGTCACATGCATCCATTTCAGTGTGTTGATTTCTTTTGAGAGTCGAGGCACATTATCTCTGGATGTGTAGTTTTAATGACGAAGAGATCTCACTGCCTTTTTCATTTTCACATTTTGCACCTATTCTAAAATAGAAAATTTGCTTACAGCGTAAACATATGTTGCCATTTTACCATGAAAATTAAAAGTATTGTAAATGGACAAATCTGCTGCTGCTGAAGTTGTGTGGTGGCATTAATGAGATGTTTCTGCAGTACACAAACACATGCACAAAAAACCTGGCTCTTCACAGGTAGTTTTCATAAGAGAGGTGATTATTTTTTTTTTGCACGAATCACCATTAAATAAGATTTTATTTCCTAGTATTTAATCTTAGTCTGTGTTGATTTAAATTTTATTTTGAAAGGGGTAGCACAAGCTTTCTCTTTTTTCCTCTTTGTACCAATTTCCATTCTCTCATTATTTTTTTATTTCCTCTTTACCCCTGTGCTTCACTTTAGCTTTGTCCCAATTCAGGCGCCATGTGGTCTAAGAAGGTTTGACCCTTCGTAGCCATCATAGACTGCGAAGGCTGAACCGATACTACAGAGGATTTTCGCTTTGTGTCACCAGCTGTTCCCGCCCTTACTGAGCTGCTCCTGTCGCCTAGCAACCTCGACAACACCTAATTTTTTTCCACAAAAACTTAAGATTTAAAGGCCGTTGGTTTTAACTGTTGTACCGTTAGCTGTTGAACTGAGCTGAAACCCAATACTTACATTTAAAAGTGTAATCGTCAGGCTCTCTGTCTGTGTCGTTTACAACGATGAATCTTGGGACAGGTTGTCCAGGAAAAGAAGGCCGCATTTAGAGGAACCTTTAAGATGGGACCGCTCAGTCGCACCGCTGTGATGCAATCGGTTCTTCAAATGCAGCCTCTGAATTGGGACACAGTTTTTGTGTCCTGGATGATGTGCTGTTTTCAATCAGCGCTCATCTCATGTGGCATCACTCTGTCCTCTGTATGTGTGTGTGTGTGTGTGTGTGTGTGTGAGTGTGAAACAACAGAATAAGACACTGCTGTTCTCAACACTTGTTTCCTGGAGTCTGGCCTATCAGTGAGATAAACAGCAGATCTTCAGCTTCGGCAGGTTTGTCACAGGAACTGCTGTTCACAGGCGTTACACAGTTTTATCATCCAGAGGGAAGCTGATAACTGAACTCCGCAGACCCCGACTGAGTGTTAACAATAATTAGCATTTTAAGGGCTAAGCTCCAACAGGAGATATCCAGCATTTCAGAAAACAGACACATGCCCTTATAAAACCTGACAAAAACCTGCGCAAAAACAGCTTAATGAAGTTCATGGTTCAGTGTTAATACATTTACGGCCATTTTCATCCTGCAGGAAAATTCAGGTAACATTTTTTATTTTGAAAAAGGGAATATAACACCTGCTAAGTGACCAGCTGTGTTGTGCCTCGTATGTAACCTAAGGCAGGCAACTGCTTGGGGCCCCAGGCTGTTGTAAAGGCCCCCGAGAGCTGACAAACTTACTCCTCAGCAACATCTCAAAATGCGGCTCCTTCAGCATTGAAGTTATTCAGATTTTTATCGTTCTTTATAATCTATATTTTGAAAATTACTTGAAATTCTTTATATTTTAAAAATGCCATTAACATTGGAATGAATGGAGGGGCCCCTCACAAGTTTTTTTCCTAGGGCCCCAACAGACTCTAGAATCACCACTGGTAACAATCAATTCTCTTTTCTCTTCTCTCATCTTATTCTCTCTCTTATAGCTCTGTTTTTGGTCTCCACCTGCTCCTGTTGCACTTACGTCACATTGCAAACACACGTGATCTACATACATGTCAACAAACTGTTGGCTGACTGTTGTATCATATTTGATATTAACATTAACGCAATCATAATGTTTTGTTTCTGCTTTCACTTGGTCATGAAGTGCAACAAATACAGAACACAACAGAAGAAGTCAGTTTAGGCTGTTTATCTGGTGTTAGCACTGGAGCTAACCACCATGGCATAATGTGTGAGCACTACCAAGTCTGAATAAGGAGCGTCTTTGTTGTTCTTCCCATTCTGCTGACATTGCATGAATGCAGCTTTAGTTGTATATAGCTGTCTACACTCAGTTGGCGGTTTATTAGGTACAGCTGGCTGAAGCTAATGCAGTCTAATACAATAGTGCTGTAATAAATCCTCCTTCTTGAAGGTTATAACTTTATTTCTATTTTATTTAAACTGTTTCAGAGATGTGTTCATTCAGCTGGATGATTGTTATGGAGGATGTAATGTGCTGCTGTTGAACTGTATTTGCAGATTCAGTCTGTTTCATTGCACAGACAGAATCTGTGTCTACTGTGTGTCCCATCAGGTCTCAGTGAGGGGGCTCCGCCGCTCCCCCCACTCAAGGTCTCTGGACCTCCTTATCAGCCCCCACCCTCCCACCCACCATCCCAACAGGGCTCCACCAACAACCACAGTCCCCCCACACCTCCCCGAAACACCCATGTCATCCATGTCTCTGATAAGTGTGTGTGTGTGTGTGTGTGTGTGTTTTTATGACTGTGTCCTGCCGTGGCCCCCGTCTGTCTCCATGTCTTAAATGACATCACTGGACCAAAAGGGGAAGTGTGTCTGGAGATGGTGCGTTGTCATAATGTTGCCGTGACAACAGCATCATCCATCTCAGGGGGAGATGGAGGCTTATCACTCCGAAAAGCTTTTAAAACAGAAAAAAAAAGAGTTGAGGCTTTAGAGAAGCAGAGCCTGATGGGTAAATAAGTTAACCAGGATCCATCTCAGCCATTTAAGACCAGTTCCCGTATTCCCTAATTACTAACCGAATACTGTGTGTGTGTGTGTGTGTGTGTGTGTGTGTGTGCTTGTGTGTATTTGTGAGGTCCAATTTAAATCTTCTTAACTTTTCATTAAAATACAAACAAGGCTTTAGCCAATGTTTCATTATTGTCTCATTAAGTGAGTTTTCATCCAAATGTAATTCAAATTTTAACCAAAGTTTTGGAAAATCAAAGAAAACAAACAAAAAAAAAAACAACAAATGTTTCCACTGAGTATTGTGACACCATTGTTAGAAGTTGGGTTGTCAAGGCAAACAGCTGATGGCACTAATGTACCTGTTGAGTGCTTTCTGTTTGTTTCATATATGAATCTGCAGAACATGACAGTCTCCACACAGATCTGGTTTCAGTCAAATCTAAAAGTTTTCATGTACGTCATGACTCATTCACTTTTCTCTTTGTCAGGCCCCACACACCCACACAGCTGTTGTCAGTTGTTAGATGATTAGTCTCCGACCCAGGTTGGAGTTGGGTGAAGCTGTGATGGCTTTTACATGAAGTTACCAGACTCCATGTGTCAATAAAACCAGTTAAAACAAAGGATCCTGAGTCCCACTGAAGACAGGAATAGATCAGACATGTTGCATGTTTTTCCAGAGGTACTGTACTGTACTTTATCACAAACAGATAACGTGGATCTTCTGCTGCAGCTCTGTTTTAACTAGTAAATGACTGTGCAGGTCTGCTCAGGTGAAAGTGAAGCCGGGAGATCAGGCTCATGTCTGTGCAGCAAAGACAGGTTGAACCAGGTAGAAGTGAAGACACCTGTGAGGAGCTGCAAGGGAAAGAATGACTGATATTTATTTGAGATTTTTTTTAAAAATGTGCTCAAATGTGTTTGAGTTAAACAAAGAATTTTTTGAGGAACACAATTTGTTTTTAATTGGGACCAAGCTCTGCCCAGAGCAGAACATTTTACAGTGAAAAAAATGAACTCCTCTGTTGTCAGGTGATGGGTGACACCACTTCTTCTTCTATGGTCCTGCGGCTCCATGAAGAGAAGTTTGTAAGTTTGTATTTTTATATCGATCAAGAACATGTAGAAGATGTTCCTCACTTTTCCCAGAAGTAATCTGAGTACTTCTCCCTTTACTCCCAAAAATTACTGGCAGTGCCTCCCTCTTCTCATGTGCCTGCTGAAACCAGGACTAACAGGGCGCCATGACAACCTGCAGCTCCGTCGCCTCATTGGCCGATAAACAGAAAGTCATTTATGCTTCTCATACGAAAATCTGTGTTAAAGTTCAGAGCTCTGACTTTACAGTTGTGATACAGCAGAAAAACACATGAAACTGTCATAAATACACCTTCCTTATGTGAAAACACACACACACACTCTCACACACACACCATCCAGACGTCCTCCTTATCTCTCGGCTCCTTGGCTGCATCTTGACACACTAACCATGTACAAATATGGAAAGAGCAAAGCTCTGTTAACACCATCCCAGTCCTCCCAGTACGAACCAGAGCACCACCGTTGTCCACACACACACACACACCTTGGCGACTCTCACACAGATGTAGACAGGAATAACAGAAACTTAGCTGTTTTATAACTAATAGCTGATCACCGACACACACCTCCTGCGTGTTCACAAAAACATAGACACAAAAATAAACACACATGGGCTCACACACACAGACTTTCCTACCTAAACGCTCAGACCCTTCACTCTGACACTCATAGACACATACACACACACACACACACACACACACACGCGCACACACACACACACACACACACACACACACACACAGAGACAGACACAGTGATCCAGACCTGCCCAGTCCACCACCCCTCCTCCCTGGGAAAGGGTGAGAGGACAGCAGGCCGTCACTGTTAGCGTTACATACCAGTCCGATAAGACACGCAGAGGAGCCGGGTCCTTCAAAAGACCACAACCAGATCCCGACCGAGCTGCTGACACTGCCAACAATTTTTCAATACACTCATCATGTCATTTTTTTTTTTTGTCAGCTCGCTGTAGTCAATCCTGCCATGTATTGTACTGTTTGTATGTTTCACTACACTTGCCGCCCTCTAAATGCTTCATACCCTGTGTATTTGTCTGCATTTAGCTCCTCACTGTTATTTAACTGTGACACTGATGCAGCAGTGAAATCAGGCCTGTTAATGTCCAGTCAACAGGAGGAGGAAACATGTAATCTCAGTGGAAATGATGCAGCCAGTCACTCCAGACGGAATCACACTGTCACTGGTGTTATACCAATTCATTATCAATTACAGCATTTTATTTACAGTCAATTTGAGTAAGTGTCTTTGAAGTGTTGAACTGAACTGAATGATGATTCATGTAATGTTTGAAAATCTGGAAATCTGCAAAGATACTTGGATATGTTCTATCAATCATTCAGAAATTATTTACCTTCAACTCCAAATAAATAGAATTCAGTAGTTTTTAGATTGTTCTCATTCTTTTTTTTGTGAAATTACTGAGTTATTTAGGGAATGAAAAAAAGTTCATGTTTTCTTAAGAAAACTTTTGAATCTGTTTGCATCAGTAAACCAGAATCTTTTAGCTTTATTTTTATCTTTTTAAAATTCTGACAACTTCCACAGAAAATATCAATTTACAGTACTTACCCCCCTTAGAAACAAACAAAACACATTTAGCATAAAGTAAATTAGCATTATGTGAGTAATCATGTGACCTGGTCCTGCTGCACCTGCTCATTACCTCCCTCAGAGAGGTCATGTTTTCAGCTGTGTCTGTCTGTCTGTTTGTCAGCAGGACATAAAGGACGTGGCCCAGAGAAAAATCCACTGAATTTTGGGCCGACCCGTTTCATTTTCTATAAATTAGAATATTTTTCCTGTGAAATTTGGTGTATGTTGTGTGTGTGTGTGTTGACCAGCCTGGTTCTGCACTCTCTTATTCAGGCTCTGAAATTAATTTGTATGTTTTGCCTGTGATCACAATAAAAACATACTTTATTTTGAAACTGGAAAACCTTTTCCTAATGACATCATATTACAGACATGCAGAGTAAGGAAGCAGTGGATTGTGGGCAGTAACGGCCAGAGACGTGCTGCTCACGGACAGAAGAGGTGTTGTGTCCACTAATTTAAGAGGTTCTCTAATTGTGGCTCACTAATGGGCTGCAGAGCTCCTATTAGGACGTGTGAGATAGTTTATCTGTGAACTGACAGAAAACACTGACCTGAGACAGACACTGATACACAACCACATACACACACATTAGTTGTCTGTCACTTATACAGACAGTACAAGGATGAACATAAAGTAAGTCTAAACGTTACTCACATATTAACTGATGTTCTCCACCCTGACACGGTTCAGAAAATCAAGATCAGTCACATCACACACGTTCTCCTTCACCTTTGCTTCAGTACAGTAACAGCAGCTTTCAATGCAAATAATAAAAATAAGATTTAAGTGATCTTCAGGGATTTTGTGTTGAAAGTTTGTTAGAGAATTTGCAAATGACTGTTTCCTAATTGAGGAAACAGCTGAGCCAATTAGCCTTTGACCAAAGTCAGTGTCACTGTTACCAAACTGCAGCCGGTTTCCGTCGCAGATTTGCACAAAATAGAAGTAACTTTTTAGAAAAGTCGACAAAACACAGTTGGGAAGGGTCTGTGTTTCTATTGAGTCATGTTATGAGAATAAAGCTTTGATTTCTTCTCTTGGTGTCATCTCAATGAAACGTGACGAGAGATTTCCAGCAGTGTGCCTGTCTGTTGAAAATGGCTTCCTGGGGCATTATAAGACAGGAGCCACAACTTGAAAAATGTGTTTCCATGTCAATTTAGTAAAATACTGCTTTATTGAATAGGCTGAAAAACCACCTCATGCAAGCGTTTTTTTCTAAATAAAGGTTTTAAATAAATGTTTTTATTACTCGTTTTTAAGCAGGTTAATGGAAACACACCTCAGGCATTAGCTGCGTCCCAGTTCAGGGGCTGCATCCTTCGGAGGCTGCATGTGAAGACCGATTGCATTTGAATCACAAATAAAACAGCAGCTGAGGACAAATAGAAAATCCTGCTTAGACCAGACTGTTGGATTTTGTTAAGGCCTTTGTGGTCTACATGGTCTCCAGAGGCCACGACTCCGTAGACCACATCCTCTGAAAGATGCAGACTCCGAATTGGGACGTAGCTTTGGTGTTTTTATCATTACAGTCAAAAATTTAATCACTGTTCTAAAATTTTTTTTCATGCTACTGTAAACTCCAGATAACCTCACCCCATCACCAGACAAGAACGACATTCTCTGTTTCTACAGCAGCTATTTCTACAGCAGCTCTACATGGCATCTAGAGATGGTTAAAATTAAGGCAAATAAATTATAAGTTTATGCAAGGAAACCACTTGGAGGAGTGTTATGGAAACTCCAATGTCTTGTATTGTACCACCACCCCAAACATTCCCACCCTGACTTTCTGTCTTGCTGCATAAAGGACACTCTGTATCCTGCATGTGCACTGAATGTTGGTATCCGTATGTTGGTAAATTATCACAAGTCTGTGGTGCTGCTCTTGTCCACGACAGCCTCTGCAGACACTGATTCCTCTTTCTGCCCTGGGAACCTACCAGGGGTCCTTGATGGGGGTTCCCCGGGTCCCACTTTGAGAACCACTGCCCTGAAGCACGATGTTAACAGATACTGTGTTGGAGGAAAAACAATGGACCTTGCTTTGTGGAAATCAACTCTGACTCGTCTATTATTTGAACTGTCTTTGCATAAATATGTATTTTCATTGTCAACAGCTGTTTTCTGCAAACCTGTAACAATAGCTGACTGTACAGTTCAGTGAACTCACCACTGCAGCCTCAGCGTCAGTTGTGTTCAGGTTCTGGGTTTAGGTTGTGGCTACTTTTTAAAAAAAGAAAGGCCGACTGACTGAATGATGGGCTGATACCGAAGTGGCCTTTCAGTCTCAATATCAGACTCTTAAATCTCTGCCTGTGGTGATCCAGCAGTGTGGAGCCCTGAGGGTTTATCAGGGTCCAGGGTCCTGTGCAGGGGGGAGGGGTCAGCAGGTCACAGTGGGAGGCCTGAGGGTTCAGGGACAGGCTGTCTGTCTGTGAGCTAATCCTCAAACACACACGCATTTAGACCTGACCTCTCCACCACCAACCACTTCATAGACTGGACCAAGGAGCCACACGTGTGTTTATATCTACATGTCGATCTATATGCGTGTGTTTGTATAATATGTCTTTGGTGTCTGACCATGTGTTTGTCACATCTGAGCTCCAACACACATATTTTACTGTGAGTGTACAGCAGTGTCCACCCATGGTCACTGCAGCCATCAGACCACAGGCTGCTGCTGCTGAACCTCTTCAGACAGGGAGGCAGGGGCCGGGGTCGAAGGTCGCAGAGAAACAGAAGCCCCTGGTCACATCTATCTATCATCACTCCATCATTCTACACCTCCTTTTTCTGGGCAGTGCAGAGCAACTGTCAATAAAGTAGTGACAGCGCTATCAACACGTAACTTCTGGAGAAATAACATTTACATCTTCATTTTTTTTTTACACAGCCTCATCAACAAGTTTCAGCTCATCACAGTGTGTACCCGCTTTAAAAAGGAAGCCACTCCTGTTTCTGTCAGTGGAGCTCTGCGGTAGATAAGAACAAGTTATATATCAGGCTTTGAATACGCAGACAAAACATGTTAATAGGATCAGTTCACTGTTGATTTGCTCTTTTTGTGGGATTTGTGGGATAAAACATCACCAGACTCTCAGCACAGCTGCTTTCTGCTGCTAAAATCTGGACGCACAGGCTCTGCAGGCCTCAAACTGAAGCAGCCATCATCACTGATTTTGACTCTCGAATGTCAACAGCAGTAGGACAGGAGTTTGTTTGGCTCCCTGCATCACTGCAGCTCGAGCCTCACAAGGCGCAGCTCAGTGCAGTTTCACAGTCCAACCGATCACATGACCGTTATAACAGCAGGGAGCTTGTTTTAATATGACTGGAACTGTATTTTACATGTTGTATAGTCTTGACTGAGACTAAACTCAAGTTTTTTAAACTTTTGGCATCTTCCATAATTTTCTTTTCTTCTTCTTAATTTGTCTTCATCACTTTCTGTCAGTGCTGTCGAGGATATCATGGCTGTCAACTGCTCTGTTGAATAAAAGTCACAGGATCTGTGCAGTGTGGGTTAATACAAGGTACTAGATTAATAACCAGGTACAGAGTGAAGCAAATTAAGATCATAAACATCCCTCCTCTGACAGTGACCTGATATCAGGTCTTAGCTGGAGAAATCAATGGTGCATGTTTTAAAAGCTGATACAACACGATTGTTATGTTCTTCATTGATTTTCATTCCTCAGCTCAGAGACACCGTCGATGTATCGGCTGAGGAAATGGACACAATATCACTTTGTGTCAGGAGCTGAGGTGTGTGACAGTGTGTATGTGTCGTCACATAGGAGTTTCAGTGTGTGTGTGTGTGTGTGTGTGTGCGTACTTGCATATCTATCCAACAGTGGACCTCCCAGTCAATACACACTCCAACTGTGGGACCTTTTGGAGGTTAATTGTTGCTCCTGCCATGAATTATGCTGCAATTATGTCTGAAACTCTGTGTTTGAGTGTCACTCAGTGTAAATGTCCTGCAGTACCAGGCAGACTTTTTAGACTACTGGCAGATATTTAACAAACTGCATGAAAAACAGAGAAACAGTGCAGGGCCAGTGCTCTGTCATATAGAAAAATTGTGTGTATCTACACACAAACTCTTCATGTTGCGGCAAAATGCTAGCCACCCGTGGTTTCCTGTCCCGTAACCCCCTGCTTCTATCAATGCCCAGGTGCTGTACAATAAAGTACCCACCAACAAATATTGTCAAGTGTCTTTGTACAAATGGCTCAGTGTGTTGAAGGACTGTGTGGAGGTTTTGAAGACATGGGTTCAAGCCTTATGAGGCTCAACGGATTTTGAAGTCCAGCACCCAAACAGTCCAGACCGGGGCCCCTAGGGGTCTTTCAGTTGGTTCCTGGAGGTTCCCAGGAAAAGTGGGAATAATTTATTTTCACTAAAATGCCATCAATAAGAAACACAGTAACAGAATGTGTGACTATTTTGGTTTCAAACACTTTCTGTAAGAAAACACTGTTGGTATTGCGTGTGTGTATGTTTCTGTCTTAGGCTACTTTCGGGCACACATTTCATACTAAAGAGCAGTTAATTGGGGATTGCAGGCCCTATGACTGTGTGTGTGTGTGTGTGTGTGTGTGTGAGACTCATGAGCTACCATTCAGAGGTGCCCTTGTGTATGTTCAGTCTTCCATAGGTTTTAGCAGCAGTGTGTCCACTGGGCATCGCTCAGTTCTTAGCAGTTAGTGTGTTTCTCCAGAGGCTTAGAGACAAAGTGTGTGTACATCCATGTACAGCACAGTGTGTACAGTGTGTGCACACGCATATCCCACTGGACTGTGGGGATTTTTTACCTTTTCATGAGCCTGTAGTTTACACACTTCACACTGCAAAATGTTGGACCTGATCTGAAAAGAATGCATGAAAATTCTACATGAATTAATAAATTCATAGAAGCTAACTCTCTAATGAAGAATATAAACAAAATTATTCATTTATATGCATCAAAGACTAATTTAATGAAATACCTGTAAGTCTTATTTCCACCTCCTGCTTCAACTGGATCATAAACAAACAAAAAAAGAATTTTCTAACAAATTTTAATACTAGTGAGTCAAACTTTGTTCTCCTATTGGTCACCAAACATGTCTCAGGAGTAGTTGTGTCCCCCAGTGATACATAAGTTACACCAGTTATTGTGCAGGGCGTTCATTCCTGACCTCAGGTGAGGCCAGCATCGGGCTGATGTTGTATAGTCTAGATTTGGCATTACAAGCACTTTGTTTGAAGCCTACTCTCTTTTTTGTTGTAATCTTTTTTTAATCCTATTTATATGCCTTTTGATGTTTTAAGGTTTTTTGTCTGTATGTCATATGTAAAGCACTTCGAGTTGAGCTGTTGTGAGAAGGTGTTTTATCCTAAAAGGAGGAGTTAACTTGTTGGTTTGCAGAGCGTAGAGGGTCATTGTGGAATAGAAATATTGTCCATTTGATGAATGTGTGTGTCAGTGACAGTGTGTGGGATCTGAACTACTTAAAGAAATAATCTCATTCCAAACTCCTTTTGTTTGTCAGTGGATTCATACAGTATGTCTTTATGTGTGTACACACACACACACGCAGACTCAGGTCCACTCTCTTGGGACTGCTGCAGTTCTTAGCAGCTGCTTGGTGTTTATGTGACACCTTTTCAGGAGTGCTAATGCTGGAGAGCCGTTTAACAGCCGAACAGGCCGAAGAGCCCCCCCCACCCCGACTCCCCACCCTCCGCTGCCAGGAAACAGTAATGGATGGTTGGATAGTGACTGAGCGTGAGGAGGAGAGGAGAGGAGGGGGTGAGGAGCAGTGGTGAAGAAGGGTGAGGGAAGATGTTGTTATGAAGGGGGGGGGGGGGGGTTTCTTATCCCGATCCCATGGCGGCTCTCCTGCCGTGCTGGATGAAAGCTCCCCGACCAGCCTTCGTCGCGGTAACTAATTTGCTGAGATTTTCTGCTCGACTGGAGGCACGAGGAAGAGGCCACCCCCAACCCCCCCAATCCGACCATCAACTTCCCCTCATCTCTCCCTCAACACTCAGAGTCACACAGAGTCCTCTGACTGTGAATCCTCCTCAACTATGATGATAATGTTCAGCTTCCAAACATACTTGATCCTGGTTATTACCAATATATCAGAAATAACACAGTGTTCATCAAACTGCTGACATCACATCATCAACTGGCCGCCGCTGGCAAAAAGTTTAAAATCTAATGATGAATATGACAAATAACTTGATATTTTCACATTGGTATCATAACCTTTTGTTTTGTTTTACCTCATTTTTGTTTTTTATTTACATATAATTTTACATTTATTGTGTTTGTAACTGTTAATATTCTGATTTTCCTCGACCTGCAAACAGTAATAAGTATGGGAAGAAAGTAAATGCTAATGCTAATGACTTTGAAAACAAGTAGAATCTAATATTTGTATTTCCACTGTTTGTTTACCCATCATTTCCATGTACAGTACCCAATGAAGGATTTCACCTGTAGCTCAGCTTTTAAGCAAACCGAGGGTAAGAAATCTGGGCGTCCCTAATTTCAACTGGATGAACTGCATCCGCTGATGAAGATCATGTAATATGATCAAAAGCTCCAAATCAGCAACTAAATGAACTTTGAGCTGCTTCTGAGATCAAGAGTAAACTTCAAACAAACAGGGAACAAACAGGAGAGGACAAAGCCCACAGATTAATCATATTTGACTTCACAGGTTTTTGTCACAAGTTCTTTGTGTTGCAATAAAGATTCTTCAGGAGATTATACTTTATAAAAAAAGAGAGTAAGGGTCCATGGTCATGCTAGATCCTCTGCAGGGCTGTACTTGATAATATAACACTAGCATGTTGAGCTTTAGCAGGTGTAATGTTTACTATGTTCACTATATGAGTTTAGTGTGTTGGCATGCTAACATTTGCTTATTAGCCACAATGGAAAGCTGAGGCTAAAATAAAGGATCAGACAAAATCAAATTTTGACCTGATGATGGCTTTAGATGAAAAGTCAGAGGATCACCAAAGTCTTAATAATTCATCCTCAGGGGGAGATGAATGTGACGACCAAATTTCACTGTAATCCGTCCAGTATTTGTTGAGATATTCTGGTCTGGATCAAAGTGGTGAAGCAACATTACCAACTAGTCAAACCTTTCTCTCTCTCACCTCTCTCCCTTTGGTGCCCCAGCCTCGTCATCTTCATAATATCCCCTAATCACCTCCGCGGCACCCTTTAGGGTTCAAATGGGTCGCTGGCAAGAAACCATAATCCTCTTCTTGAACTCTGACCCACGACGGCCATTTTAATGGGGTCAAATACTGGAAACGGATCACATCACATCCTGAGCGCTGCTGCAGACTCTGACGTACCGACTGGTGGACGTGTGAGGACGAGCTCAGCAGCCACGTACCTGGAGAGGATAAACATCAGGATCAAACGCAGGAGGACTGATAACGCTGATGGGGGAGCCAGCTGGAGAGGTGATCACTCGTCACTGCCTCACGCACTGCACGAAAATCTCAAGGGAGGCAACACAACTCTGCGTGTGTGTGTGTGTGTGGATTATTAACAAATGCATGGGAACTGTGTGAAAACTGCAAAAAAAAAAAAAAAAGCACCATGTGGCTCATAATGTCATGCTTTTATGTGCGTGAGTCTCTATGTGAGTTTGTGCGTGTGTGTGTGTGTGTGTACGAGTCTGTGTGCATTATGGTGTAACTAAGCGCCGATAATTCCAGGCAATAACAACACTTGGACAACAATAGGCCTTTTCTTGGGGCTGTTTGGCTCCCCTCCAGTTTCCTCAGTGTTGTTTTAGCGGTGATGCTAATCCCACTCCGAGCAACGTTCAGGCTGTCCGGCAGTCGAGCCGAACACAGGCCATGAGACTGCAAGAATACGGCTTATACATTTTTTTCTGTCCCACATGTGTCAGGGAGTCTAACGCAAGTCTGAGTTTGTAGGTCTGGATGTTTACATGTCTGCGGAAAGAACTGAAATCTGTGCAGCACTTGACCCAGTTTGACTTCTGGTCTCAGTCTCTTGTTTTTTTGGGTTTTTTTTTACTCTAACTTGTTTTGATTTTGGCCACCACACGACTTTCATTTAAAATTAAATTACGTGACTGTTCCACATTAAAATGTCAGTGAATGTAAAAATGACCAGACCCATGCGATATATCTTTTTGAGTTGTTTTCTTACATTATCCCAAATGTTTCCAGCACTTTTCAAACTTATGGTAACGGTCCGTTTCATCTGGTCGTCTTTCAAAGGCGTCATATCCCCCGTTCACATGTGTCCGTGTTGTGGTTTCCTGCCAGAAGCGTAAAAGATACTGACTTGTGATATGTCTTGTATTATATAAAAAAATCATATGGACATGTTAACCTGGTTAAAAATTTTTATCAGAGAGGGTCTTTAATTGGGCAGTCTAAAATGACAGGTTTTCACCTATGAAAAGTTTGACTATATTGCACAGGTTTTCTCTTTGGTAAGAGAGACGTGAGGAAAACATACTGCATGTGATGTAAGAGACGAGGATGTCATTATCTGATGTCCATCATAATAAATGTCCATAAATCTGCTTATGAATCACAGAAAACAGACACTACAGAACCTGCCTGAGAATCACTGCGTTTATAAGTTTATTAATAGCTGTCAGTTAATGGCAGAGACGTGTGAAAGTCACCGTGTCAGATTCTGGTTTTAGGAGTTTAGTAAACTCAAGTTGAACCTGAGCTCTAATCAGACTGGTTAGTGAAGTCGGTTAGTCGATGGGTGGTGGAGGGGATTTTGGGTTGTTGGGGTCTTTAAGCGAATAAAGGCTGAGGTCAGTTCTACTCACAGAGGCTCTTTGCACATGCAGCGCCTTTGCCTCCCCTCAGTGGGGCCGGCTGTTAGCACCCTGCATCCCTCTGCTCTCCAGATCCAGCCCGCAGCCCCCAGCTACACACACACAACCACACACACACACACACACACACACACAGCTTTACTGATACAAATCAAATAACATATTTATATTACAGAACTGAATAGTAAATATTTGAACACTTGCACACAGAAATCCTGCAGTGACACACAAGAGAACTGGACAACAACACAGTGTAAATGTAAGTAACTCAACAGATAATTAAGATGATGAGCTTTGACAATGATGATGAAAAGATGTCACTTTGGTGTGTTGAGCTCATCACTTGTTTCAGGAAGTGCCCTCAAAATAACACAGGTTTACACTCAAGTAACAGCAGCTAATTATGGCTGGAACAGGAGGAGGTCCGGTGACACTATGACAGAGTGAGAGAACCACAACCTGGGACAACATGGGTTAAATAATGATTGTATTTCACTGTAATTTAAATACTGGAAGTCTCCGGATGTGGCTGAGCCTCTTCACCGTGTTTCACTGAGCCTTTAAATGTCATCCAGGGAAAAAAGAGGCTGATTCACTTCTGGGTTACATATGACAGATAATTCACTGTGAGATTTTTGGTTTAGACAATATTTCTTATTCTATTAAGAACACACAGGACCTTTGTAATGATTACAAATTAGACACACAGCCTCTCAAATAGTGTTTCCAAAACCTGAATTATTCTGGTGAGCAATGAAATCCTATTAGTGACATTTTCCTGGATAATATCTTCAAAAACATACAAGCTAATATCAATATGCATCTCTAAATATAAAGGTCATCATCTGACCGAAAGGTATTTGGATGTCCAGGATCTGGAAACTGCACAGAAAGTCTCAACAAAAACACTTTAAACGGATGAGCGTCCACTACTTTATAACCTTGACTTTGACTTTTGAGCCTGGGTGTGAAGGTTCCCGTGAGCAGATCTCCTTCTCTCTCTTTGCCAAAGTGAAAATCTGTGGAGCTGAAGTGTGGAGTTCTGAAGTTGAGGTCAAACTAATAAAAGGACACGGAGGTGAAGTCCACAGTCTAACATGCAGGAACGACTCCCCCTCGCCTTGGCCATATTTAGAGATGTGACTCTTGGCACATCTCAGGAACAGCCTCCCTCGGGGGTCAGCAGGGTCGATCCAGACTGCAGAATCACAACACAATTACAGCACTCCTTCTTAAAGCGATGTACAAGGCGGCTGAAGCACAGTATATGTCATAAAATCCCACTGTTAGCTTTTAGCACCACGCCCCTGCCCGCTAAAATCTCACGGTTGTCCTTGCTATGCTGCAAAAAGGGTTCAGGTGTCGCGGTAAGCGTGTTATTAGCCTCTCGCTGTCGGTGTCTGTCGCGCTCCCTCTCACTCCGAGGACATGCAGCCTGTAGATGTGCATTAATCTGCCTTTTTTTTAACCACCAGGCTCCTCAATTATTCAGAAGCATGGTGGAGTCAAACATCCCCATTTAAAGATCCAACACTTGTTTGACCAGCTGAATGTCCGATAGTCGTGTAGAGACAGACAGGGCAGATGGCTGGGTGAGGGGCGCGGAGGACAGACACGTTAGCCTTTCAGAGACTCAGCGTAATTTAAAGGAAACAACGCAAAGTCTTTTTCAAAAGAGTATGAGAAATATCTCAGTAGAATAAATTATTTATTCCAGATAAGCTTTAAAAACATTCAGACTTTAGTCTACTTTCTAATGGAAAAAAGTCTACACCCAGTTAGACACACTTTGGCGTAGTCTTGATTTACCGCCTTATCTCAAAACACTACTGAACATCGATAACAGGCGACATCCACACTAATGTGTTTTAGTTTTAAAATGCGTCATGTTTGCTGTGTGGCGTCAACACTACTCCGAAGTTTTTGAGCCCATAAAATGGGGATTTGGAAACACTGCCGGCCCCATTTTCGTTTGAAAACTGGGGTCGTGTTTTAATCTGGACGGGCAGAAATGATGACGCAGACACCCACATTAGCCTCATCAGTCACAACGTATGCCTCCCTGACTGGTCACGCTCCTATCACATGGCCCTTTTCATAACCATCTTATACTCTTGATACTTTCAGTAACAGTTTCACCTCATTGTCAGTCCAAGCAACAAAATCTCTGGTCATACATTTTGCAACCTCCGATCGTCGTTTGTAGTAGTTTCTGCAACTGAGCAACCAACTGCAGAGTAGACGATGTACTTCCTGTTTACGCCAGCACACACATGCACAGACAATGGTATGTGGTGTGTGTTTTCAAGCGTGCTACTATGGACAGAGATTATTTTTAGATAGAGAGCGAAAACAGTCGTCTGAACGCAGATCATTTTAAAATGCAGTTTTAAAATTAAAATGTATTAACGTGGCTGTAGCCTTAGATGCAAAACCTTGGATTACCTCCAATGCTAATGTTTTAATTTATTAATTTTTTAATTCTCACTTTTGAAAATATCTGTGCATTGTGGCAACTACAGTATGGTTAAAGTTAGGGAGAGTTCATTTCCATTTACCACCTCAACCTTTACACGCTTACTTTTGTGATGATGTGATGTATTCATACTCAGAACCATATCAGAAAATCCAGAAAATAATCACCACCGTTATATATATGTGGCTCAATCTAATGCCAGTTCCTAGACCTTTGTTTCTATTCAAGTTCACATTCACCAACATTATTTTGGTCGTGCATGCAGACGCATTGCTTCACAACTCCCACTTTCTTTTATACATTGTGCCACAGGACCTGTGACAACCACTCCCCATTAAGGATATTTCCAGAATGTATTTAGATCATTAGCTACACTGAAGATTGGAAATTGATCTAAAATAAATGTTGTGCTGGTGGTATGATGCAGGCCATCAAAAATAAAGTGGTGGGATTGTCTCGTCTCTAAGAGTTCAACGATGTCTCCCTGTTTTACTCTTTCACAAACCTCCATCACACAGTATCACAGTATTTGTGGCTCATCAGCCTCCTGATCCATCACATCCTCATCCCTCCTCTCCACCCACTCCCCTTTCTTTTCATTTGACCTCTCCTTCACCAAGGTCCAGTGTAATCCCATTGAGTTTGGGCAAAACAGAGTTTAAGCAGGGCGGGGGGGGGGGTTAAAGAAACCTTCTCCATAATCCAGAGGTCAAAGATTTGATCCTGTGTTTTTCAGTCTGTATGGAGAGACAAGGAATATCAGACATCCATATTTTGTCAATACTTTACTGATTATTTATCTATGGACATAACATTCAGTCTTAAATATTGGATCAATACAGAAAATGTAACATGGATGAATTTCATACTTTAGATTGGTCTAACTCTGTAGTGATTTTGCCTTATCCTCAGAAAAGGAATGAAATGTGTGTACAATATCATCATAGCCAACAAAAACATGGTCAAACTTATGAATGACTGTTTCAACTGCCTACATGTATGAGCCGCGGGAAGAAAACATCCGGAACCAGTAAAACAAAATGCTGTTAGCGGGCTAGCGTAGTGAACACCCCCAGCTCTGCTTTTCAAGGAGCTATCTGTAAGTTTTGTTATTGCCACATAGCCAACGATGAGCTTCAGCCATCATTGCATTTAAAAGAGGTTAAAATACGTCCTCTGGGGGCGGCCCGGTAGTCGAGTGGTTAGGGCGCATACCATTTGGGCGCAAAGACGCTCTTAGCAGGCGGGCACCAGTTCGACTCCTGATCGGTCCGACTCTTTCCTGCATGTCATTCCCCTCTCTACCCCCTTTCCTGTCAGTCTCCGCTGAACTATAATAAAGGCATAAAAGCCCAAAAATTAATAACTTTAAAAAAATTACGTCCTCTGAGTCCTCTGGACTGGACCACTACAGTGACCCTGTATTGGGAAGTGAAGACTGGAGCTAGCTGGTTAGCATGCTATCTTCAGTAGAAGAAAAGAAGTGAAGCAAAAGGGTTGCAAGCATTTCTCCTTGACAGGTAAGTAAACAGCTGTTAATGCTAACGTTAGCTATGTAGCAATAGCAGAACCTACAAACAGCTCCTTTAAGAAGTCTTAGTAAAAGTCAGAAAGGGTGGATTTACATGTTTGCACTGATACTGTTCTCATTGGAAGTTGCTTTGTAATTCTGTGACAAACCTCCTTTGTTAAAGGTCTTCATCGGGGAGGATGAGTAGAGGGGGTGGGGAGGGATTTGGGCGGGGGGGGGGGGGGGGGGGGTGGGGGGCAGAGACGTCTGCATTTGAACTTAACCTGGCTGCGGCCTGGGACTGATGCAGCAATTAGCACCAGGGATCAGCATCAAAAGGAACGGCGCAGTGTGAAGCTGGTCTAATTAGTCATATGAACGGAGGCAACAGACCGACCACTGCATGCCTCAGGCTGGGGGGTGGGAGGGTGTGTGTGTGTGTGTGTGTGTGTGTGTGTGTTGAGGGCTGACTCACTGTAGTCAGCAGCAGGTGGATGAGAGTTCATCCTGGTGAAGACATGCTTCAGATCAAAGCTTTGTTATGTCAGATAACGTGTGATGTGATATGATCTGTTTCTGAAATAAACATCTTCACTGTGTCTCTGCAGAACTTCTGCAGGATTCTTGTGTGTTACTTTATTCTTCGTAGCTGTGCTTCATGTCACAGACTTTTTAAAAGGGATGTATGCAGCAAATGAAAAGAAGTTCAATAGAGCTCTGTCTGGTTTACCTCACACTGCATACAGTATTTTCATCACCTCACAATGACATAGATACTGAACGATTCTGAAAGGAGTTCATATCATATCTGTCTCTGGACATTCACTGACAACATTTCTGAAATTAGATTTTACTTCAATATCAACTCCTGTACATAAAGTATATGTATGTAATATGGACGTATCTGCTCATGGCCACTAAAGGATGAATGGTCAAGTTGTAGGTTACAGTCAGTAATTTGAAGCATGAGACTGGATGAGTTTACTTAACCATCATTTAACTGAAACCACAACCTTTCCGTAATCTAAACTGAAGTGCTTTTGTTGCCTAAATGGAACCACATGACTTAGGATGCAAACCTCAGCCTCTGGTCTCAAAATCCTTCGCTCCACACCTGCTTTCCACCACCACCACCTCACTGATTTACTGTACACAAGACTTCCCGTACCGATTTACTAGATGTTAATCATGAGGTACAGATATGTCTGTCCATCGTATTACAGGTTTTGCGAGTTGATCTGTAAATTCTGTAAATAGTGGTTTTTATTTACCTCAGTGGTGGAGATCCAGGCCTTTGTTTGGGGTCCAATCCATACAGTCAATGTTTAGATATTTCTAAGGGTAGGTGGAAACTTTGACCTGATGGTGGCGCTATATGACAAGTTGAGGGGATCATAAGTCTTTCAAATTCCTTCTCTGGGATCAAAGAACATGGAGACAAAATTTCATGGTAATCCATCCAACATTTGTTGAGATATTTTGGTCTGAACCATAATGGTGGACCAACCAATGACAGATGGGACTGCCTTGTAGCCGCTAGCTAAAAATATTCTCAGTGCATTTGCTAGGAGGATGCAAGAATATTTTTTGACCTCTTACTGTTGTCGTGCTGCTGAGTTTCAGTATTAGTTTGTATTCAAGCTTGTTCTATTGTTCCACTTATTTAAAAGCAGAGGCATTAAACAGCGATTATAAGTGGGGTTTAATAATTCAACACCCCTCCGTGGCCCCATCAGCCCTGCAGGTGAACACTGACATGTAATATGCAGAAGTACCTGTGATAATGGGGATTTACATTGACAAAACAAACCTATGCACATATATTAAATGTATTCCTGTAGGCAAATAGTCGCCCCTGCTGCCTGCTCTGTAATCTGGTAAAAAATCGGCAGGGAGGTGAAGGGGTCGGGTCACAACAACAGCCATTTCATTACTGTGGCTCAAATGTCCCAGGATTCAATTCAATCATGGGGCGATTATTTTTCCCCAGATTCCACTCTGTGGGGAATGGGCTGTCGTTTGTTGCTGACCTTTTCACGCTGTAGCCATTTATCTGGAGGAATAATTGTTCAGATGGTTTCGTCGTCATATCCCTGAGTGCTGCGGCTTGTAGGCTCTCAGTGTGGTGAGCCGTCACCTATCCTGTTATCTCCTGCCACTGACTAACACTGATGTGAGGCGGGAAGAGCGCACTGCAAAACACCACTGTGGTAACAAGTCGTTTCACATGCTCAGAGTAGAAATGGTCTTTTTCTTTGAACATGTGAAGAAACCTGCTAACAGAAGGAACAATTTCAGTTGTTACCAATATAAATGTGAGAAATGCTCTTAAGTCAATTATCAGCTTTAAAATGTTACAAGACTGAATTTCTTCTGAAAAGATGTTTTTGCAGTGCAGGCAGCAAATACAACTGAATCACATCTGCTCAGAAGTTACACACTAAAAAGATAAATCTGACTGAATAACATTTTTGTATCTTATGTTGAATAATTTCACCTCTGATTATGAGTAATTCTGTTTCATGAATTTGATGATGTCAATGTCAGTGTCTTTTTCCTGATGCTAACTGACATTAACATTTACACCTATATTTCAACTGCACATTTATACATTTATACAGTTTACAGGTATGTGATGTCTGTTTTTAAGACACTGTCAGATTAGTTTGCTTTGAATGTGGGTGGAATTTTAACATTAAGATCATTGTGCATAGGCTACCATTAATTATTTAAAACAAACCTCTCTTTTAAAAAGTTTAGCCTCACATTTGGTTTCATTTTATAGTATTAATTAATAATGTTTTTTTTCTTTATTAGGGAGACAATAGTATAAAGGTAGACAGTAAAGGAATGAAGTGAGGAATATAACATTCATCTTACTATCATCTTCAAGATATATATATATTATATATGTAGATAGATAGATAGATAGAATATATTCATATGAAATTTCTGACGTTCTTAGAAAAATGAAATTCATACAATAGAAAAACAATATTGCAGATAAGGAATCATATAAGTTAAATATCTACATTAAAGGAGCTGTTCATTGGTGATATATGATATAATATTTACAAAATTATAACCAGCTGAAAATACTGATGTTGGGATATTAATATTTTCTATGTTTTAAAATATATTATTCTGCTGTACTTTGGTGACATTTGTATAAATAATGAAAAGAAAATTGCAACCATGAACTTTTCTGTAATAATATTTTGGGGGATTATCACAATAAAGAATTGTACATCTCTTTAAGAGTCTGAGTTGTTTTTCTTGCATTTGGTTTCCTGTCAGCTTTATATTTAAATTGAGAAAATAAATCAGATTTGCAGATGAGTTTGAGCTAAAAAAATAAATAAAGAAATAAAGAAATAATAGCATGCATGTGGGGTAAGGGCAGGTGAAAAGGTGCTGAACAAAGACAAAAATAAGCCACAATGATTCTGGACTCAAAAGAGTTAAATGTTAAAACTGTGGATGATTCATTTTGGAAAACTGAAACATGGACTCTATTTTTATAAAAGTGAGGAAGAAGAAAAGAAAAAGTTTATATATATGGGTCAAATTATTCAGTGTTTATTCTAAAAGGTTTTTTCATGCATGTAAACGTGCGTCCATCCTCAGTCTCAGTCAGTTGGCTTTGAACCATCAAGGATTAGTCAACCACCAAAATAAAAAAGCTATTACTCCTTCATTTCCTTCATCTCCCTGCTCCATGTGTGACTCATCCTCTATTCAGCTGTGAAAGACACCAACACCAACCACCATCTGTTTTTTTTTTCCAGGCTGTGTGTTTCTTTAAGGCTGCACCGGCCCCTCAAAGTGTGAATAATATTCAGTAAGGAGTAAACGCTTAAGTGGGAAAGCTTTTAGCACATTATCCACTGGCAATTGCAAGGTAATCTAATTTGCCAGCGCAGGTCTCTTATTAAATATCTGCAGCAGCGGATTTGCATTCAGGAGTCTCCTAATGGGTTTAGCTGCTCCGTGCGTCTCTGGCTCAGTGTTTGTGTGAGTGAGCCTCCATCTCTGAGAGAGGAGAGAGAGCGAGAGAGTGACATTGAGGATGAGAGGTGATCCTATTCTCACACACACAGACTCTCACACACACGCACACACACGTAGAGACGCCTTTGGAAAAAAAATCACAGGTCAGCATTTTGGAAGCATGCTGCCTTCAGGGGCTCCTCGTAAGCTTCAGACCTGACTTTCTCAGCATCAAACATTATATATAAATACATATATATATATATATATATACATACATATATATATATATATATATATATATATATATATATATAAAATCAATTTATCTAAAATCAGGTCTGTAGTGAAAGTGGTCTCTCTGATTGGATGTTGTAAACCAAGGAGTGCATATCAGTTGTATCCCGGAAGAAAAAACATTTTGTCATGATAAAGACTCGGCCTTAGGTGACGTCTAGACCGGATTCAATCCCTATCAAGTTAAAAGCAAGGGAAATAAAAAAAGGATTTCTTTAATCAGTCTTGAAAGCATTCTTCTTTGATATAAAACTGAGTGAGTGACTAAAGACAGTAACATGATGATAACAGCAGAGAGCCTGAGCCTGGAAGCCTGCAGTATAGACTGTATAAATGTAATAGACTGCAGACTGGTCTGTTGTCACCAGTAAAACTAACTCGGCTGCTGCTGCTGCTGCTGCTGCTGCTGCTGCCAGCAGGCCTCATAAAAATAATGTGCATTTCCTGTTGTCATGTGAAAGTGTGCGTGTGTGTGTGTGTGTGTGTGTGTGTGGTGTGTGAAAGATTAGGGGCTCACTGGTGTGTGTCATAGAACGGATTAACCCAAGACTGCTGCTCCTGCACTCAATAAGGGTCCTGTGTGTGTGTGTATGTGTGTGTGTGTGTGTGTGTGTGTGTGTGTGTGTGTGTGTGTTGCCAGGGCAGTCCTCACAGTTGCTGAGACATCTCACATCATGAATCCTGATGTAAATATCGGTTAATCTCATTTTGTTGTCTCCTGTTTATCATTTCCACTTTTCACCTGAGACATTATTTTAAAACTAATGTAGGTTGAATAAAGAAAGAAAAATCCATCATCCACAGCATCAAGGGCACCATAAAAGAAAACTGCCCCTAACGGTCAATCACATTTCTGCTCTCTATATGTTAACACCAACACCACAGCCAGCAATGCAAAACAGCCCTGTAATAAATACAACTTTACTCAAAGTGATCATTTTTTTTGTTGAGCTGATGAATTGTTAGTGTGTGTTGGGACAAGGCCTCTGTGTGTTTTAAATGTTGTGCTGTTGGAGCGTTTTGTTGTATTTTACAGTGTCCATCACTTGCACTTCTTGACCTCCTTACACTTACTGAACAGATTAAGTACTTAGTTCCTACTTCAAGGTCTCCTACTGCACCGAAGCTTCGGTGTGGTCCCTCACATGTACGTTGCTTCGGGTAAAAGCGTCTGCAAAATGAGTAAATGTGAATGTAAATGTAAATGTAAATGTGAATGTGAATGTAAATGTATTCACTTTATTAATGATGTTTCAGTCCTGAGACCTTCAACAGCCAAAGTTAATATATACAAACCGCAAGTGATGGAGTAGATTGAAGTGCATCTACTCAAGTGCTGTACTAAAGCGTATTAAGAGCTTTTTCTATTCCACTACATTTCAGAGGATATATCACATTCTACTCCGCAACATTTGTCTGACACTATCATTACTTTTCACATTAAAGTTTAACATGTAAGGATATGATCATTTTATAAAATAAATGCATTTTCATAGATTAAACTAAAAACAACGTACGGTATAAAGTTGATAAATCACTCAGCGTGGTGTTATTTTGCAGAGTGAGCACCTTTACTCACATTTTACTGCTAATTCGTCTGCACCGTCACTTCAGACACATTTGACTTTTCATACTGTTGTGTTTTACTTTAGTAAGAGATCTTAATACTGCAGACAGCACTGACACAAAGACCATCGGCTTTCACCTGGGAACAACCTGCCAGTCAGAAGGGCCCAACAAGGGGCCCTGGAGGGGCCTTAATGTGATGTGAACCCACTTTTTAATAATATCGGTGATGTTACTATATATGTTACAAATGGAGAGTGTCATCAGTGTCATGTTTGTTTGAGCTCCTTAACCTTATGCATCCTTTGACTGTTAAGTTGAACATTAAGGTTTTTCAAATGAAAGGCTATTATTATTATTATGGTCGTCTGTGTAAAAAAACAAAAAACAAAAAAGGTGCCCTTGAGCAAGACGCTGGACCCTAAATTGCTCCTGATTTGTTTTGGGGAAAAAAACTGTAATAAACTTTTACAATATGAGGCAACAAGACAAAGAGTTAGAGCATCAGAAACCTTTTTTTTTTATAATCAAATATGTCAAATACAATCATAAAAAATAGAAAAGCTTCACCTATTGAGTCGGCCTGTTTATGACAGAATAACTTTGAATTTCTTCCACATTATGTGATGGTACTGACAGCAGGGGATTTGTGGTTCTGTGTGTGTGTGTTTGTGTGTTTGTGGGATGACAAGGAACCTTACAAAATGCAGATGTGTGTGTGAGAGTGTGTGTAAATCTGCTATCATCATACTAACTGCTGCTGCTTATTATCAAATAACACCATCTTGGGCAAATGTCTCCGGGAAAATCTCTTGTTGACATTCTGGGGTTGTGGTACCCAACATGTGGTCTGGGGGCCCTCCAGAGGTCCATGAGAGGGCTCCAACTATAAAGTAAATTTCAACTTCTTATTTCTCACCTTATTATTGTGCAGTGACAGCAAAGAATTACATTTTCTGTACCATATATTTGCCATTTCCTAATGTCGTCAGTATGAAGTCATAAAAAAAAAAATATCATACATGACTTAAACCACACACACTCTCTCTCTCTCTTTATTTGGGGTCCTGCATGAAAAAAAAAACACATCCTGACAGTCTTGGGTTTAATTGGCTGCTCGGTATCAGAGCCGCTGTGGGACGGTGGGAGTGTGACGTGGAAGCAGAGGCAGTGATTGGAGGGCGTTATAAGGGGAGGGTGAGCCGGACTGAAGCTTCCCAAAGAGCCGCCGGCCTCAGATCTGGCACTGCAGGACGTGAACAGGTCTCTGGAGCCCTTCCTCCTCCTGCTGCCTTCACCATGCGTCCGACGACACCCGCAGCTCGGCAGTGACAAGCGTCTCCGCAGCGGCCGCAGCTTCACCTTCAGCGGGCAGATCGTCTGTGCGCAACCAGCGACATCCAGGAGGAACTGTGCCATTTTTTCTGCCCTCCGCTGGGAGCTAAAAAAAAAAAAAAAGGCGGAGTTGAGGGTTTCTGGTGGATTTTTAAAAAAAAATAACTGTTATTATTTAAAGGGGAATATTTTGGTTGCTTTTGACACCGACATGGAGTACACATCATCCCCGAAACCGCAGCTCTCATCCCGGGCAAACGCCTTCTCCATAGCCGCCCTGATGTCCAGTGGGAAGCCCAGTAAGGACAAAGAGACGGAGGAGAACACCATCAAGCCTCTCGGTAAGGATGGAAGAGAAAGCAAAAGGGAAAACTTAAATCAAGTTTTAACTCAGTTTGATTTGTGCTTGAGGTTACAGATGTGGATTACACCTGTTAAATGTGTTTAAAAAAAGAGCTGAGAGTTAGTTTAGTTTAAGAAACGCGAAACCTCCACCCTGAAGCAAGAAAAAGAAAAACTTCAATAAATATAAACTTCAGTAAATTAATATGACAAGAGAAGAACATTCAGGCTGAGAAAATACAGTTAAACAAGGATCATCAGACAGCTCAGAGTTATAACACTCACAAGTGAATAAATAAGGAAACACAACATCCTCATAATGTGACAGATATGTGAAACTGTAACCCTGCATAACCTCTACAGCTACTGGTTTGTAGTTGTTTCAATAAAAATAAAGAACTATTAGCAAACACACAGCTACATGGACAGGTTCGTTTCGTTCAAAGAGAAAACGAGACTTTCTCCCCGTCTCACTTTATTCTCTTCTCAGGGAGTTGTGTGTCATTTCTGAAGTTTTTCACAGGCAACGAACAGAAACGTACCCAGAACAGATTTAATCTACCTGGTCAGCCTGTGGCCATTTTTAAAACAAAGAAAGAAAACATGGACAGACACATCAGACAGGATTCTCCTCTTTTTATTCTTATAATTTAAATAAAATGGTAAAATATGTTTACACTGAAGGATAAGATGTTTTTTATGGATTCAAACACCAATTATAAAGTGAAACTGTAGCCTACTGAGGATCCTTTTTCTTGCCATGAGTCTTGGTCTACAATTTAATTTAAAAATATATAAACAGAAATACAATTTCTATTTACTTTTATTAGCCTGTACAGTGCTGCTGCCGCTAAATCTACAAGATAAAGGTAAATAAAACGGAATAATATTTATTCTCTTTCTGTTCCTGCATGATAGTTGAAATAACTGAGTCAAATCAAAGTCCTCCTCTCACCTGCTCTGGTCCTCTCTCTGGCTCCAGAGCAGTTCGTGGAGAAGTCCTCCTGTAACCAGCAGGCCCTGGCCGACCTGTCCTCTCTGGACGGGCCCGGGGACTTCAGCGGGAGCGCGCCCGCAGTGTGCACGGAGCCGCTCATCCCCACCAATCCCGGCATCCCCAGCGAGGAGATGGCGAAGATCTCCTGCAGCCTGGAGACCAAGGAGCTGTGGGACAAGTTTCATGAGCTCGGCACCGAGATGATCATCACCAAGTCCGGAAGGTAAACGGTCGACTGCCCCGGCTCTATCTGCCCCGGCTCTATCTGCCCCGGCTCTAACTGCCCCGGCTCTATCTGCCCTGGCTCTAATTTTATGTTTATTATTGATGTTTTTATTTCTGCTGCATTTGCTTTGCTGTTGAAGATACCTGCATCATGAATCACGCGTTAATCCTTTATGAGTTTTTCTTATTTTTTCATTTTTTTAATGTAAAATAAATAAAGCTAAGCTGCAGCAGACTGTCCTCAGACAGAGCACCGGGTCAGATCAGGACAGAAACTGCAGACACACCTGACCTGAAAAGTTCATGCTCTAATTTCACCGCCCTCACAGCCCTGAGAAACATGAAGTGCCTACAGGCTGCGGCCTCACACGGCCGCACCACTGCAGCTGGGTGGATGTGCAATGAAGATATGGCAATAATTACAAAAAAACATATCCTGAAATAAAAGCACACAGATAAATATGGAATATTTGTAAGCGTTGCAAGCTTCTCGTCCTGCACAGCGTTGCCTTGCTGTGTAAATGCAGGAAGCTAAAGCCGCAGCAGCCGCTGAGGACAGAGAGGTCGCGCAGTTTTAACAGCCTGGAGGGTGTCTGCAGTCCGCAGCTGGACGAATGATGGACGGTCACATGGCTCTTTACAACATGTTCAGACTATACCTGCCTCCAGTCCAACGAAATCAGAACGGGCTAAATAAAAAAATCTTCCTATAAAAAAAGAATGCTTTCAAACACCATTTCAAAATAACAATAACCTATTAGTTATTAACAAATAAATAAAAGTAAAAAATCAAAGAGAGTAAAACATTTTTAGAGATATTCCTTTTGGTGTTTGGTCAGACTTTAATAATAATAATAATAATAATAATAATAATAATAATGATTATACCTGTCTCCTCTTCTTCTTCAGGAGGATGTTCCCCACCATCCGGGTCTCTTTCTCCGGGGTGGACCAGGACTCAAAGTACATTGTGTTGATGGACATCGTCCCGGTGGACAACAAGCGGTACCGGTACGCCTACCACCGCTCCTCCTGGCTGGTGGCCGGGAAGGCCGACCCTCCTCTGCCCGCCAGGTACAGCGGCTCCCCCTCCACCCTCCTCCCTCCACCCTGCTCACTAACCACCTGCTCTTAACAAAGACAGATATGATTTCGTTATTGGTAACATTCAAACACCAGTTCTTACATGTGAAACTGACAAATTAGACTAAATATATTTTTTTTTTTTTTTACACCGAGATAACAAGAAAAAAACTGAAAAATATTTATGGAAACCTCAAAACTGAATATAGACCTGCAGGCTAAGCTGATCCGGCCTGCTTCATCCTTCTGACTGGCAACATGTTCAAATAAAATCATTTGTGATTTTGAATGTGATTTATAGTTTAGTTTTATTTATTTATTGATCATTAAAAAAAAAAAAAGAGAACTGAAACTAACGCATTTCTTTCTCGGGAACTTCTGCCTGTTTTATTTCAACTTGTTCAGTGTAAATCACGGACATGGACTAAAGAACATTTGCTTTCAAATAATCGTAAAATCAATCAAAGACAGAAAAAAACATAAAAACAATGATTTTATTTATTTATTTATTTTTTATTTTTTTTCAGCTGTTATTTTACCTGGAGATAGAACTCGGTTGCTAAGCGACCTGTAATTCGCCCGTCAGCGCTGATAACATGTGAGCGCTGATTGGCTATGGAACGTTCGCTCAGAACGCCTGTCAGCCAATCAGAGCAGAGAACCTGACCCGCTTGCGTTCCAAGTCGGAAGTAAGGCGGTGTTGTGTCCCGCTGCGTTTCCCGTCCGTGTGTTTCTTGAACCGCACCTCATCCCTGCAGTTACCCCCACTAACCCTTTACCTGCCCGCCCCCGAAGCTTGGGCCTTACCGTCTTCCGTTCTCCGCCCCCGTCAGGTTGTACGTCCACCCGGACTCACCGTTCACCGGAGAGCAGCTGATGAAACAAATGGTTTCCTTCGAGAAAGTCAAGCTGACAAACAACGAGCTGGACCAACACGGACATGTGAGCACCTGCCTCTTTATTCCTCTAAAAAAAAAATAATAATAATAATTAAAAAAAAGGGTATTAACGCACATTATCAGTAAGAGCAGGTTTACCTGTTAGAAACCCTGTAAACATGTAGCTAGCCAAACAAACAGGCCTTCTGAAGACCCTGCGAACATTTTCAGATAATCCTGAATAAATCTGGAGATAAAATGGTTAAATTTGTGCAGGACCTTTTTTTTTCTGGAATTAGAAAAGAATGGATTTGTGAGTTATTATTAAATTTAACAAGCTATAAGTTTGAATATTGACCAAATTTCATGTAATTTTTTTTTTTTTTTCTGTTAAAGGCTGATTTCTACAGAAGCGTTTGTAAAATCATAGAGTTTCCATAAAAAAAGCTTTGTCTCTGTCAGATTTAAAGGCCACCAGCGTTACATAATTACTCGCCTGACTAGAGCAAATTGCTCTTTTAATCCTCCTTTCACTGAAGGTATCATGACAAGCACAAACAGGGAGCAGGAACAAAAGAACAGAACAGGAAAAGATTTATCCTTTATCCATTAATAAGCCAATTTAGCACACAGCCTGGGACACAAGGTCATTTTTATCTTGAATTGTGTGTGTTTGTGTTAGGTTTTTTTTTTTTTTCAGTCCAAAAATATCTTCTTAACATTATTCACATGGAGGTAACCAAAACAAACACCCATAAAGGTGAAAATACTGTATGTACTTTTTAAATTATTTTATTTTATCAGACAGTGTTTCTTGTTTTGTTAGAGACATATTCTTTTTAATTTATTTATTTTTGAACAATTCGCTGTTATTCCAGCAGAGAAGTTGCATATATTACATAAAGCTGTTTGTTTTTAAGCCCATTAATGCATTAATACCAAAAAGAGACTGTCACATTCATCTGTATTAGGTTAGGTTGTTTTTTTTTCACTAAATTAATGTTAGTATGATTTAAAAAATATCATATAAGATAATAAAAACATGCAGAAATATACTTTAACGTTATTTGGTGACGAGGAATTTATTTTCAGTTGCTGTCATTCAATTGTGCTGATTTAAAAACCTTGTAGCACAATAACAATCGGGGAATGATATTTACAGTTATCTGTGACATACATCTCAGTTCACTCATTCACACCAGTCACTGAAAGACTGTGAAATAAATTAATTAATTAATTCATGAAAATTGTCGTCCAGAGCGGTATATTTATCAAAGGCCACAAAGGAAAGTAAAATAAAGCACTGCTGATAAGGGATTTATTTGAGCTGATTCACTTGTATCCAAAATAATTGTATGTTAAAAATATCGCATCGTATAATAGCATTAGACTTATCATTCAGAAAATCACGCAGCTGTGAGAATGAATCCATCGATGAAGATGAAAAAATAAGTATTAAACGAAAACAACTTTTTTCAAATTTGATATATATATTTTTTTATTGACAAAAATAAAAGTGATTTATAAAGTGAATCTTTCTGTAGCTATCAGCAGTGTCATTTACCAACAGTCTCCATGTTGCAGAATTTAGCTTAGCTTCTCTGGTCCTGCTTTACAATCAGTTGTCTGTTTGACTGAAAGCCCCGAAACGCAAAATGCTGCACACATATTATATCTGTATTTTAGTCATTTACTATCAGTCAGTAGTTGAGAAAGATAAATCTAAAGTTTCCCTGGACTTCAGCCAGACAGGAATAATTGTGGAGTGAAATTCTCTCACTGACGTCGCAGCTGTGGTGTTAACAACTTTATCTGTTCACACCCGTCTTTCCAGTCACCCCATGTTCCCCTCCGTCTTTTTATTCTTCTGTCTTTTCACTCTGGTCTCTCTAGTCTCTCTGCACTGCATCTCCGTCTACCTCTGTCATTTTCATCGTACAAACTCTTTGGGATTTTATTTCTTTTTTTTTTCTCCATCTTTGTTGGCCTTCCCTTCTCATTCAGTCAAACCAGTAAGTCTGGTGGGATTTTCATTTCAAAGAATATGCAAAGCTCCACAAAGTGAGAAGCTGTTAAAAAGGACGAGGCATCGTGCCATGCTGAGAGTTAAAGGTCTCTAATTTACCATTTCAGAAATGCTTCTGTGTCATTGCTATGGATTTCTTTAGATATTTATTTCAGATTAATTTATTCTTATCTTATCTTTTACATGCGCTTTGTTTATTGACAATGTTTTAATGTATTTATAAAATATAAAATACCAGGAATAAAATGATAAAAACCTGGACCAACTATTTAAAGGTTTCTAAGCAAACTGAGAAAATATTCTCACAACAACATCCATTTTGTAGCAGTTTTGTAGCTTTCAATCAAATCAAATGGTCTTCATCAGCAGATGGAGTTTGCCCAAATTTCCATTTTCCCCTTTTTCTTAAATTTGAGCCCTGTAAGGATTTCTGGTCTATGTTGGATTAAAAAGATGAGATTAAAAGTCTATTCTTGACCGTGACATTCTTGATTCATAAACTATATGAACCGAACAGCAACAATATTCCCCAGTGAACTTTAATTCCATTATTACTTGGGCAGATAATTTGGACCGCTCTTTGGAATAATCTTTTTCATATTTACACCTCAATTTTTTTTATTGTATTCAATTCCAGACAGACCTTCTTTTTCATTCCTATGTTTATTGTTAAAATTTGTAGTTTTTATATTTTACCAAATATTAACAACAACTGAGCCATTGACAGAAGACTAGTACCTTCACTGTGCATTTTAAAGGGGTTTGTGATATTCAGTATTTTGTTATTATTAGCAAATCCCATGAAAAGACCAAATTTGAGCTGTTTCAGTGTTTGGGTCTCAACATTTTCCAACTCCCCTACCCAGTCTGTGGCTCGGCCCTAAGCCCATTCTTTCCTATTGAAGACATAAATCTTTAAAATGGGTCACAATGATATATCTACATTTTTTTAAAAAGACTCTGTATTTTCCTAAAGCAGCTGGTCACTGTAACATTTAGGGACCGTTAGTCAAACAGGAGTAAATGGTGCATTTATTGGGGACTATTTTAAGATGCGGATTAACACATGGCAGCAGGAAGGTATGTGTCAAACGTTGGATACACTGACAACATGTTCAGTTCATTGTTGGTTTTGGTCTTTTTCATTGAAGATTTCAAGTTTTATCCTTTAAAATCATTTAGAACGAACACTGATGATAATGGATTGACCCTGGTTAGACCGGACGCCATCTCAGCTGCACCTGCTCTTCTCCCCGTCTCACCGAGTCGTCATTTTGCCCCCTGCAGATCATCCTGAACTCCATGCACAAGTACCAGCCACGGGTCCACATCATCAAGAAGAAAGACCACACCGCCTCGCTGCTCAACCTCAAGTCCGAGGAATTTCGCACCTTCGTCTTCGTCGAGACCGTCTTCACCGCCGTCACGGCCTATCAGAACCAGCTGGTGAGTGATTGACAGCTGACGTATGCCAGTGACCCTCATTACTCCAGCCAGGATTTGATAAACTGCTTTAGTAGCCGTTCTGGAGCTTTTGACTGTGGCACAGTCTTCATCAGCAGGTGGAGTTTGTCCAGTTGACACAGATTTGTAGATGCTCAAATTTGAGGAGTTGAGGAAGATCTTGTGATACAAGAAGAAAGCTCCTTCTACTAAACATGAAATTACATTTAATACTAAACAGCACAAAACACAAACTATAATTCAATAAAATAAAACCAGATCATCTGTGAATACATGACTCTGTCCTCCTTAAAAACTCGTTTCGACTGAGGAAGGAACAGAGACAGACTTCTTTTTAGTTTGGGTTCTTTTTAGTTTGGGTAGCCACAGAAACCACACTGGTGTTAGTGTAAAATTTTATCATTATTAGTGTTGAGTTATTTACTCAAACTAGAAAATGTTGTGGTTATAACTGTCATAGTCTGTTCCAGCTCTTAAACATCCATGTCTTAATTTGTTACTGTCTGTAAATAATATGTCTATCAATACAGTTTATAATATCATATGTACAATTAACAACACATCTCTGGCAGTTTTAATGTAAAACATAAGCTTGTTGTGTCTAACAATGGATCAAAATTACTGTATTTTAGTTTGGGTTATTAAAAATAACACAGCGCAGCATTGACCCAGACCGGGTCAGTTTTTAATCTAGTGATTTTTTGTGTGAGGATTTCCAAAAGCGCCGATTATATTCCATGTTACAGAGCCAGAAACCCTGAGAGGCACACCTGCTTACTGAGCACCTGAGAGGCCTGCTTGTTTGGACATTTATGGATGATGATAATATCAGTAAATTAATACAATGACCAGAAGTTAACATATTTAAGAATATAGCAGTGAAGTGAGGAAGCCAATAAGTTACATAAGTCTGTTCAAACTTTATTTCAAACCTTATCGCTCTCAGTACGAAGGTGGTCGAGAGATCAGGCCGGATCCATGTTTCTCCTCCTGCTCAGCTTCCAGTTTGTTTTGCAGCACGCGAGGAGGCATCATGAACTAATAACAGTTATTAATAGACATCTATGAGTGAAAGTGGAATAGCTTGAAAGTGTTTGCAGTGTTGTGGTAACACTGCAGAGAAGAGAGCCAAGCTGCAGGAAACAGCATGTTGAGACGGACCGACCGGCTTCAAGTGCCGAGAGAAAAGAGCCCAAAAGAAAAAAAACAAAAAAACAAACAGAGGGAGAAACAGCTGTAAAGTAAGAGAAATATTAGGGGTCAAGAGAGAAAAACTGACCCTGCTTGCTCCTCTGCTGTGTTTTCCCAGATAACCAAACTCAAGATTGACAGCAACCCGTTTGCTAAAGGTTTCCGGGACTCCTCGCGGCTGACAGACATGGAGAGGTACAGGGGATTCTGGGTCCTGCACTGTTTGTTTACCTCTGTCCCGCCGCCGCCGATAAGATACAAAGAGGGAGGAGTGTGTGTGTGTGTGTGTGTGTGTGTGTGTGTGTGTGTGTGTGTGTGTGTGTGTGTGTGTGTGTGTGTGTGTGGGTGTGTGTGTGTGTGGTAGATAGCCTGCTGCTCATTAGTAAATACAGAAGCTTCAGTGTTTATTTCTCTGTGTTTGTGTCAGTGTGAAACAGATAAACCATTTTCCATTCATCATCGTCATCATCACGTCTTTCCTTCTTTTTCTGCCTTTCCTTCTTGTTTGTACCTTCATTCTTTCATACTTCATACATTGTCTAATTCTTTTGCCGTCTTTTTCTTATTTCCCTCATCTTTTACTTCTTTGTCTTTTGATCTTTGTCTTTCCTTCTAGTCTTCCCTTCTTACTCTGATGTCTTTCCTTTTTTTATTTCTTTCTTTCTGTCTTCCCGTCCTGCTGAACATCCTTTCTTGTCGTTCTTTCCTCATTTTTTTTTCAGTTTATTGTCATTTCATCTTAACTTTTCGTCATTAGTTATTTTATTTATTGTCTTCCTTTTTAATTCTTTACATCTTACTTTTCTTGTCTTTTGTTTTCCCTTTTCCTTCCTTCCGTCTTTCCTTTGTAGTCATTCTTCTTTTCTACTTTTCCTTCATTTCCTCTTGTCGTCCTTTTTCTTTTATTGTATCCACCCTTGTCTTTCTGTCCTTTAATTTGTTTTCTTTTCTGTCTAAATCTTTCCTTCTTATCTTTCTTGCCTATTCCTGTCTTCTCTTTCTAGTTTTTCACTATTTGTGCCTTTTCATTATTGTTTTTCACTTTGTCTCTTCTTATTCTTCTTCCCCTGTCTTTTGATTTTCTGTAACTTTCTTTTATTCTTTTATCTCTTGTTGTTCCTTCCTTTCATCTTCTGCTGTTTCCTTTGTAGTCTTTTCCTCTTTCTTTCCCTCTAGCTATATTTTCTATTTTATTATTTTATTTTACCATGTTGCACATGAGAGAGACAAGTCAGTGCATACACACACACACACACAGACATGCACAAACACACACAAACACACACACACACACACGCACACACCTACAGTTACAAACCAGCCTCCAGAGGATTTTAATGGACGCTGCCAAAACACACACTTCTTTTTATTCCTGATTCCGGCACAACGGACAAAATCAGCTGACAAAATCAAACCATCTGCCCATTTCCCTCAATCAAACATCCCAAACAGAGACCGCCGAAACCCAGCCAGACACCCCACTCCCCCCACCTCCCTCCTCCTCCTTCTTCTCTGTCTTTCTCTTTTTGAGGGCTGTGAATTAGACCTGATCAATTGATCTTCGGGGAGCTGCAGAAATCACATTAGTCTGGAGTCGGCCACTGCACTAAAACACACTGTAATTCAATTGGCTGCAGTGACTGATTGAAACCAGCATGCCCCGCCTCCCCCCCTTCACATCCCCCCCGCTCTGCTGTGCATTGTGGGAGTTTGCTGTGGCCTCTGCGCCGGAGGGGCCCGACGCTGATAAAAACACACACATTTGTACTCCTCTGCTGACAGATATTGCACTTTCCTAACCTAATTGGAGGGGTGGGGGCTGCAGAGGGAGGGCTGCTAATGTGGACGCATGGCTCTCATGATGCAGACCACTTGCCTGCCTGTCCACCCACCCACACACACACACACATACACACACACACACTAACACGATGCACTACCTCCCCCTCAACAATTTGTGTCACTGTGTTTGAGAAGTGCCGTCTGACAAGACTCAAATGAGCTAATGCACTTTGTGGGATAGTGAACACACACACACACACACACGTCTAAATCTACATGTATAGTCAACAGAAACATCAGAAGAAGAATACACAGAGTGGATGCACACATTTTCAGACATGTACACATAAATACTACATGAATACACAGAAACATACAAACAGAGACACAGGGAAGAACAGAACATGACACTGGTGTTACACTGAAATCTGTCACCCATCACATTTTGAGACGCTGACCATTTATCAGCTGAAGCTCTGCAGATAGATCTGTTCGCACAGCTGTCAGAATATGGGATCCTGTGAACAGTTCAACCAGTCTGTTTGAGCATAAATAATAAAGTAAAAAAGTTTTTTAAATATATAAATTAACAAAATGTGTTTCAAATTAAGGAAAAATGTCTTTAGATGTTTTTTTTTTTTAAACACAGATGTGGTTGCAGTATTTGCCAACAGGTGTGTTGTGACCCTATGTGGCCATAGGCAGAAAAAAGATATTTGTTCATGGATGTGTTGTTAGGTTCAGGTGCATTTGCAGTGAAAACATAGAGATTTATTTTGGGGTTCTCTCTTCGGCTTTTGCTGCAGGGAAAGTGTTGAGAATCTAATCCACAAGCACTCGTACGCCCGGTCGCCGATCCGAACCTACACCGGCGACGAGGAGAACCTGGGCGAGGACGGACACTCCACACACACCAGAGGTGAGAGGCTGTTTCTCACACACACACAGACAGCAGATCCTGTCAGCACAGACAAAGATACAGACACAGATACAGAGAGAGGGGATGAACTAGATGGCAGGTTTTATTCTGTATTTGTCTTATTGTCAACAAATCCCATGAAAAGACGAAATGTGTTACCATCTGACTTCCCTAACCCTGTTTGTTTCATTCAACCCCATTGATTCCTTCTAAAAACAATCATATAGTTGTTTTTTTGTATGTATATGTTGAATAATTTCCTAAAACAGCTGGACACTGTAGTTTTTAGCACTCTGTTCTCAATCAGGAGGAAATGGTCCCTTGGTGGGGACTATTTTCAGCGGCGGATTAATAGTCGTTTGGTGCTCAATTTGTATATTTCCAGCAGCAGAAATGTGGGACAGAATCCAAATAAACTAGAGTGTGTATGTGCATGAAGGAATTAATGTTTTTCATCCTTGGTCTGTTGGAATTTGTTGATAAGAAAATAAGAAAAAAGAAAAACTTTGTCAGCCTTGTCTTTCAATCTATTTACATATCCCCCTAATATTTACATCCACCATGTGCCTCCTGCAGGCTCGGCGTTCACCGCCTCAGACAACCTCTCTCTGAGCTCCTGGGTCACAACCACCTCGGGCTTCTCGGGCTTCCAGCACCCGCAATCCCTGTCCGCCATGGGCACCAGCACCGCCTCCCTTCCACACCCCATCCAGGGCTCCCTGCCCCCCTACAGCCGGCTGGGCATGCCGCTGACACCCACCGCACTGGCTGGAACCATGCAGGGCAGCGGGCCGTCCTTCCCATCCTTCCACATGCCCCGTTACCACCACTACTTCCAGCAGGGGCCGTACGCCGCCATCCAGGGACTGCGCCACTCCTCCACGGTGATGACACCCTTCGTATGACTCCATCCCGGGGAGGAGACAGCTGAACCTCATGTAAACGTCCACCCCCAATCCAGTGCTACAAGTTATTTCTCCACGCCAGCTCATCACTCCTCATCCAGTTTGTATCCTTCCCTCTGGTCTTTGTAAATAGTTCACCTCAGTGAGCGAGGTGGTGGTAACGACAAGAAGAGGATGTGGCTAACTGAAAGCCAGTCCAGAAAAAAAGACGGACTGAAAGACCCTCGTACCTGTAGAAACACCAGAAGGTCCAGGGTTTCTCCAAACTGTTTGATGACATTGTACAAACTGTAAAACCTAATGCAAGACGATAAAGGGAGCATGTTTGATCTTGGCCCTTGAAGAACAGTGGATCCTCAACTTAAACTCATTTTAACAACATTTAGAAGACCCTGTCTTCCTCTACAGATTCAACTGTCACTACTGGCTACAGGGTCTCCACCAAAGCTTTAAAGATGAAAAGTTGCCTTATCCTTCAAAAAATGCAACCTAAACTGACTCATCTGACGCTACAGTATGTTGGACAGCAAGTCTGAGTCTGAGTCTGTGAACGTTTCAGCATATCAGAGAGGCAGAACAGCCGTCTCAGCTTTTCTGTGTTTTCTAGAAAGCCAGCCATATGTACAGTACAAAGTTACAACTCCACGCTCTGTTGAAAATAATGTCAAAAACATAACGTTAAAATGCATTGTACAAAGATGAAAATGCTACATCTACTCATAGGAAAATTCTCACTGTAGAGAGCAAAAAAGAAAAAAAATATAGGACGCATGCAGACTGCAGTAGATTTACACACTGGGTAAACTTTATATGGAATAATATGGGAAGAATAAGATCACCTGCAGCAGGGGGGAAGGATTCTGCTTACTGTAAAGGCCCGGTCAAACCAGCATTTAAAACTAATATCTGCAGAAGAATCAGTAAGAATTCACTGAAGTCTTTGGATTTACTCACAGGAGCAGTGAAGTTTTACCATTTCTTTGTCTGAGGTTCAACTTTGGTGAATTCATGCAAATCCAATAGCAAACCGTCTAGACAGTGCTGACAGAAGAGAGTCCAGAATGGAAGAAATTATAGCTTGGACTGCAGGTTATTGGCTGTGTCGCACCATAAACCTTTATTTTACCTCCTCTGTTGGTAACAAGCTTCCTATGTTGCCATCCATGAGAATTTCCCCCTCTTTGATCCAGTAATTCTGTCTTGAATGAAACGTTTTACAGTCCTGGCAACAAAACACAAAGAAACCGAAGGAGATTTTGTAATCGTTGCTAGCATGTTCCCAGCCTGCTAGCATGTTAGCGGATCAGCTAGCCCTGTGAATAGTCCCAACATCAGCCAAGCCTCTAACGCCACCTGTTTATCACAGACACAACCGCTGTGACTGGGCCTGAAACTAAGAGGACTTTGACCACACCATGTGTTGAGTTCATAAACACCTGTTTTAAAATATTCATTATTTTAATTCATTATTTAAGTGTGTCAGAAATGTAGCCATAATGAATCCGTTTCCTCTGACGTCGAGGGAAACAAACAGGCAGACTTTGAAGTTATTGATCATGCATTGTGATCTCCTCTGTGTCAGAACACAGAGAAACATCTGTGTGATTGCATGTGTTTCCACTGTAAACAGACAGCAGCGTCTACGTTTGACTCCACCACGTTCTCTGCTGCAGACTGTTGACTGCAGCCTTTTAGCAGCTGGTCTTTAGCAGATGTTAGCGGGCTGATTCATGGCAGCGTCAGAGCGTGCCGACAGGGCATCCACACCTGGAAATAATGGCTCTCTGCTGTTTCATTTAAAACACGCAGGGAGGAAGAAGCTGGAAGCTGCAGGAGCCGACTCACACGCTCAGTGATGGTGCAGCCAAGTATTCAAAGTCATTTATTTGAAAATTTATAAAGAATTACAAATACAAGCAGCAGAGGTGGTATGTTCCCACCTGGACTGACACTGCCACTGTGTTGGGGTGCATTTTATTATGAAGAGATGTTTTCAATTCAGAAGCTCCACAGCAAAAACTCCTCATTTTAACACGTAATTGTTTATGAGTCTAAGAAACAGAATCAGACTGATAAACTGGACAATATTAGCTTACTACCGAAATAATTTAGACCATTGCATAGTTTATGACCTTGATGAGGCTTTTTTTCAACTGTAAAATTATTTTAGAGCCGTTATTACAATGATTATTATTGATCATTGTTTTGTCAACAATAATATCAGACATGCCCATAATACTTTTTATCATTTTGGCTTGAAAAACAACTGAAAGAATCAACAGATCAACTAATCGATTAACAGATTGATCGTCTCAGCTCATTGGAACGTTGGAAATTGAAGGATCCCTATCAAATTTGTTTATGTTCTGCATCTATGAATAATTAATATTGGCTGATGTATTGTTGTTTTATTCAGGCTGCACTAAACTCTACCATTACAGTGGGACTTGTTGTTGTTCTGTTTCCTACACAAATCAACTGTAGTCTCTATTTAAGAGACATTGTCTTGACTCCAGTGCAGTGATCGCTGCTGTTCTCTCATTTTATGATACAGACACTAATTTCTCAAATTACTGAAGAATGTTGGAAAGATGTTGAAACAATATTTTTTCTCTGACAAATTTGACTTTTAAGAAGACACAATGATTAATGACAAAATTATTTGTTCAGATGGAGATTTTTTGCAGGGAGTCTGTCATGTTTATGCACAAAATCTTGTTGAATCATGAAAGCACCAGCGTTAACTTCTTTCAGAGGTGTGTGTAATGTTTCTAGTGCCCGTTCTGTAGAGGCAGAATTTCAAACTGAGCTGGTTACACAACACACTGTAAATGTCGTGGTTTGACTTGTGCCACATTTTTACATCATATGAAGCCTGTTGCTGTGTAACATGGACATAAATGTTCTGTTCTGACCCCTTGCGTATCATTAATGTGCAAGCAGCTGATTTTATCTCTCTCTCTCTCTCTGTTTATCGAGGACAGACATTTTTCTCCTATTTTTATTTTGGTTTGGAATCAAATCTGGGTCTTTTTCTGATGTACAGCCTGAACTGAAAGTTGATTTCCATCTTTCCTCCCCTCGAACCATACGCACATTCCCAATTTACCACTGAAAATAATCTGGGTTTTTTTTGTTTGTTTTTTTTATTGTTTTGTTTCCTTTTGTATGCCATAATCTGACACCGAACGAGATTGTGTTTTGATGATTTTTAAGTGCAATATATTTATTTTGCTCTCTGGAAATAATGTGTAATGTACTATGCCGCATTTAAAAAAAAAAATACTTATTTGTAAACCTTAAGAAATATATATCACCACCCAAACACTTTGACTTTTTTTTTTCACTGACTGAATCATGTACACATTTCTCCCTCGCAGTGAATCACAGATTGTCAGAAATAAATTAAATCATGAAATGATTTAAAAACCACAGCTGATATACAGATATTTAATGAACCTGTGTTACTGTTTCAAGCCAAAGCAGATAGGACTTTTATCTGAGTAACATCTCTATAATTTATTTTTCCTATGCAATAATTTATGAAGTCTGTATCTTCTAGTTTATGGGATATAATATTATTAAATATGAAGAGGCCAGTGCAGAAATCAGTCTTGTAAAAGTTCAGCATGACAAAATACAGACAGCAAAAACCTGCAGTATTGTTTTGGTTCCACAGCTTCATGATTTTAACTATTTTAATATCACAAACACATCATACAACACCACCTAGTGGTCAGCTGTGGGTTTCACATTGCACTCATGTATTGGCTGGTACCTGCGTTATGTTATGTCCATAGTTCACACACAAACGGTCAAATTTTTTTCAGACCATCGTACAATTAGAAATTGTAACTCTTGACTAACTGATGAAATACATTTAATCTAAACCCTGAATAAGCATCTTTATCAAGTTAATAAGGATATAAATCTTAAAAACAGGACATAAGTTTGAATAAGAATTCATACTTCTGTGGATTTTTTGGAAAGAACCAGAAAATTAACTGATTAAAAAAAAGTCCAGCCTCTAACTGGATGAATTGGTTTGCAGTTGTCACCTATAAAAATAAATTGAATTTTTTTAAAATAATATTCTTATATTAGTTTCAGTCATAATCCAGATCAATGACCAAAATTTGTTGTCTTTTGTTGGATACATTAAAGGTGTGAAAACTGACAGTGATGAGGTTAATCTGTCACATCTGGAACCACTTCTTACAACGAGACACTTAAATGTCAAACTTAATTGTACTTATCAAACACATGAATAATCTCCAGTAAATAACCCCTTTCCAAATGGGATTGACCATTTATTTTATCAATAAGTGAGCAAATTTACTCAAAAAAATGAGTAGCTGAGATATTTGGACAGAAAGTGTTTTCTAGAGGGTCATGTGATCATCTTCATCAACTTCACTGCATCAGCAATGAATCATAAGAAGACCACACAGTCATGTTTAATATAGTCCGGACCACAATGACGGTAAAAACAAAAGAAACTCCTCCTTCCTCCTGATATCACAGCTTCACAAACCGTTTTAAAGGCAGACGTGTTGACTTGTCGTCGTGGGGAAAGCACAGGTGTTACTAATGACCTCAGCGATTGCTCTGCTCTGTTCGACGTCCCACTAAATCATGACAGTGAACAAAGACCCAGAAACTGAAGCTGCTCAGTGACACTCAGGCTGCCAAAGTCAAAATTTTCCTTCTTTAACCACCTCGCAACGTTTCCCATTGAGGTCAAGAAAGGATGTGAAGGAGGATTCATAAGGACTTAAGAAAAAACGACCACGGAGCTGATAGAATCCAACTACACTTATTTATTTATAACACGTGGATGATAAATTCTCCTTTACTAACCACAAAGAACCAAACAGGATTGAAATGTTGAAATAAAACAGCATGAGAGGAATATACAAGAAGAGAAAGTTGAGCCATTAAAATGAAAATCAAATAAAAATAAGGAACTGAGCAAAGGATCAGGATAAATTACTTTCAGACAGTTTCCTGATGGGTGCTTTTGATGTTTTTGTACATTTGTTAAGGAGATAAATTTAATTTTTGAAGCTTTACACAATTGGAGCAGATTTAGTGAAACAACATTTATGTATGTAATATTTTGTTTGCTGTAGTAAGGAATTGTGGGATAGTATTTTCTCCTTTCCTTTCATAAAGGAAGGTCCAGTATTTCCTATGCTAAAGGAGATAAGATAGGAAACAATGAAGATCCTTTCCTTATCATTTAGATTGTTGTGTTTAGAGAGAGAGAGAGATAAAGGCAGGTTATCCTGAGGGAGGAATGTTTTTTCATGCACACAAGTACCCTGGTTTTGATCAGGTTTTTTCTTATGTTTTAAAAATAAAAATAAAAAAAACATGTCAGTTTTGATAAACGTAGAAATGCTACAGCTGGAGTAAGTGCATTGAAACCAGGATACTGTGGCTTGTGAATATTTTATCCAAGGTTCTGATCATGCAAGTCAAGGCTGCTCACGAGCCCCAGACCCCCAGGGGCCCCAAAAGCCCCAGGCTCACAACAAAACATTTTGCTCTACATAATTCATTATTGCTGCAAACGCAATCCCACTTTATGTTCTTCTTAACTAACAAACATCTTCCCCTGATTCTTCAAGATGCATCACAGTAAAACATCCTGATAATACTGAGCTTCACAATATTTAGTTCACTGTGAGAAGAACAGCTCTGATGTAAACCTACTGACCCTCATCTGGGTTCCACCAGACCAGTGTTTATTTTGCAGAGACTTCTGGCAGGTTCAGTACCTCCCTAACAGAATTTGATTAAAGCAACTCTAACATGCAGATCTTAGTTTATCAATGTATCATAAATCATACAGCGGCTTCAAGTGTTTAATTTTTCACATCAAAAATTCTCAACTTTTCTCATTTCCCCATCCCAATGAAGGATCAACAGGAAGAAGCTACACACAAAGCATTTTCACTGTTGTCTCTATGGTTACACATACATTAAAATGTAGTCACATGCATATTTTTTTAACAAATCTCTGTTGTATAGTGGGAGATCACAACAATGACAGTAACACTGATCTTTGTGTCATTTATGTCCCTTCAGTCCAGAACCCCACCGGTCTGCACTGAAACCCAGAGCTGGTTACATCTCTGCTGTGAACTGGGATCAGAATAACCACCGGATTCATGTCTCTCAGCATATTATCACTTATTGTGAAACATTTAAAGTTCTTTAAATCTGACCTCTCATCATTTCCTTTGAGCTTTATTGATATTAAACACAGTTTTGTACACAGACCAGTGAAACAAGCTGCTGCCACTGCTCCAGACAAACAAAGTGACAAGGAAGTGACATCCTCACTGATGATCTGCCTTAATGAGAGAAGAGGTTAGATTTTCATGTTCATTTTGACCCCAAAGAGCACAGTGACCTGTAAACATAAACGAATGGACTGCGGGAGCTGTTTGGTCATTGTATTTGAATATTGTCACTGTAGAGCAGGTGAAAAGTCTTTGAAGATCAAATGTCAAACAGCTTTTCAATTTTTATTCTAATATAGTCACAGAACGTCGACAGGAGTATGTGAAAGTGAAAATACTGATTGGATTACTGCATTTCTTTTTAATTCTTACTTTAGTACACATTGTGGAGAGTGGGGTCACATGACTGCTGGGCACAGGTGAGCTGACTGGGCAGCTCACACAGGTGCCTTGAGTTTTCTTTCTTCTGTGTCCTGAGCTCGTTCTGTGTTTGACCTTCAGCATTATTTCACCTCTGTTCCTGAGTGTGTCCAGTGACTGGTTTATTTTATTGTATTTATTTTGTTATATTTATTTTTGTTGTGAAGTGGAACATCTAATCTCCTTGGTTTGTTCTCACATGATTATATATTTAGAGTCAGAATGTATTGTTGCTTTATTGAAGATAATATGATAGACTTTGACCTGTATGTAGGCTTTCTTTCATTTGTAGAAATATAACCACTCACACCTGACTGACTGCAAAAGATTAAATACTTTCAAACCTGCTGACTTCTTCTCCTGCTTCGATCATATTCATCAGTCAGGTCCAGTGTGGCCCTAGAAAAATAACATTTTCATTTCAAGTTCACATGATCATGTAAGTAAAGACCCCTATAGATTCTATAATGACTTTAACATTTATAATTTCTGTTATTTTCTGCACCAGATGCTTTGAGGATGAAACACTATATTAGAGTCATGTGTGAGATTCAGTGTAAAGTGTTTTAAGTGGCTATAAATTTAGCCCATTTACCATTTAAACTGACTGTATTTGCCCCACAAATGCAATTGGGTTTTAAAAAATGGTTTAGATTTCAAATCTGAAGAAATGATATCGGTGATGAGGTTGCACAAAGACACAATGAAAGAAGTGCTTTTGTCAACTTCTGTACAGATGCAGAGCAGAATACTAGATCTAAAACTCAAACAGTGTAGAAGACTAAACACTGCAGTTACGAATACATGTCCAGGCCCCTGGGGGTCGAGCCAGCCGCCATGCCTTTTTTTTTTTTTTTTTTAACCAAAATTTGATACTTAAAGGTGACATCTTGTGTTGTATTGTTCTTAAATTTGAAATAAGTCACCATAAGAAAGCCTTCAGGGAATATCTGAAGATTAGGTAAAAATGTTCACATAAGCTCAAGGCTCAGGAGCAAAATGATTTATTTATGGTGGGCAAAAACAAAAAAAGCTCATAGTGACCTCACAAAACACGTTGTTGGCTTTGTGAATGGAATACCTCAGTCACGCCTCGAAGGATTTGGCACAATGTCCATTTGGACATATGGAAGAACTGATTCGATTTTGGTGATTGCAGGTCAAAGGTCAAGGTCATGGTGATTTCACAAAATGTGATTTTTGGCTTCATGATTGCAAAACCTACATAACAGCCATAGGGAATGTCTTCAGATTAGGTAAAAACGTCCACCTGGACTCAAGGACAAACTGGTGGCTAAAGTTCAAAGGTCGAGGTCAGTGTGACCGTACAACACTTTTTAGTTATTACTCAAGACTTTATACAGCAATTATGACAAAGTATTATTTTATGACTCTGATCTCAAACTAGTCTGGACACTGGACACTTGTTGGCACGTGATCAGCTTTGTGTTGCAGGGTTCTGATAACTTCTAGCTTATGTTGCAGTGGATGGTGAGAATCAAAGAGCAGGTACTGGTCTGTGTGGGTAGGTTTCCTGTATATTCAGTTGTGCATGCTCCTGTTGACTTCAATGTGAATGGCACAGCTGAAAAAAAGGCAAACTGTGTCTGACATCCTCTTGTAGAAACATGATGTAGTGGATGTGTTCTGTGAGGGATTGCACATCCTGGGTTATAATTTTCATCCATGTGTTGTCCACAGAACTGAACCGGTGGCTCAGTGCTGTTCCTCTAAAATAACTCAGGGCACTAGTTTCTACTTCTTCCATGTAGAGGTTTGCCACAACGGGAGATACTGGTGAGCACTGCTGTGCTTTTGTCTTTAGAAGCCCCCGTTGTACTGAAAATAGGTGGTGTTTGGGCAGAGGTCCAGCGTTTTGCATATCTGGTCTGGTTTTGTTGTGATGAGTGTTGTCGAGTTGCAGGTCCTTCAATTGTCTGCATTATTGGCATGTAAACAAGTTTTGTGTGCAGGCCGTTTCCAATAAACCTGTAAAGTTTAGTGAGTAAATTGGGATTTCCAGTGCAGGCTATGCACAAGCCAGTGCAAGCACAGTTTCCCTCTGTGTATTTCAACTCACTTCCACCATGACTCACATCTAATCTTTTTCACTGCTTCCACTACAGTTTGCATTCTTTATCCTTTTTCCCATTTACTTCAACTGCTTCATACAAATTCAAGGTGACATGGAGGCTGTTTTTATTATTAAGGTTTATCAGCAAAGGTGATATAATATTCATCTGCATGCAGTGAAAACACAAAGAACAAAGAAAAGTTCAGTCTTTGAAAAGTAAAACTTCAAATGAATCTGAGTGACAGCTCTATAAAAAAATATATATATCACAAACACGCAAATTAAGTATATACAAATAGTATGTACACATTGTTACTGTTACTGTAGGTTAAATTAAATATATTCAAGATATTCAAGGAGACTTTATTGTCATTCCATATATATACTGTAGTTTACAGGCTGGGGACAGGCCAACTAACTTGATTAACTCTTGATGTCAAGATAATGTCAGCTGCTGTTCTTCTGGTCTTTTTTGGGGGGATTTGTTGACAATAAGAAAAATCTAAAATAATACCAACTGTACACTATAACTAAAGATGTCTGAAGATGCATAAAAGTAAGAGAAGGTTAAGAATGATGGAACGAACCAGACAGATTGGACCAAAATCTTATCTACTCTGGAACCCTTAAGAGTTGTTAAATTATTAAAGCCAAGTCTGAGTTCTTTCAAGGATGCTGCTCTCCATTAAACTCTATCATATATCATAATATTCTGTAAAGCTAAATAGACCTGTAATTGATGTGCATAAAAAGTGTCTTCAAATGGGAGCAGTTTAATGCTTTACATTTACATTTTAGGCATTTAGCCTTTGCATTTATGAGCATAAACATTATGAACCCACAGTAGCACTGGATATATTTGAATGAGTCCAGTCATTACCAAAAATATAATTCAGAAAAACAAATTTGACATCAGAATCAGCTCAAAATAATTTTTCCCATAGGCCTGTTAGTGTTGTCGCCCTCACGTATTCACTCACAATTCAGTGACTGAAAAACACACCCACATCTGCACTATTGACTCCACTACATAAAGCATACACACTCATACATATAAACACACACACACAGTCGTCTATCACCAGAACCATCGCCCGCCACCGCAAGACGAACTGACGGATCGATGGCTGGACGTTAGTCACTGTTTCACCAGGAAGAAGGCCCCACTTCTGCCCTGATAAGAATCGGTTACATCCTTCGAAAATAAATAAATAAACAAATAAATAACATCCATTGTGGCTCTGATTGGATTAAAGGGAGAGGGGAAGGGCAAGACAAGCCACCATGAGGTATGGCCTAACAAATTGGAGCTAACAGTCGGGCCAGAGAGTCCATTTTGGGGCATAATTTACACGGTGAGGAGCATGAGCTGAATCTAATGTCATTTCCATCAATTTTGCATTTTGGCCCTTTTTTTCCTTCCCTCAGGCTTTTAGCGGTCATTTGAATCGTCTGGCGGAGGACAGCCAGCGAGCATTACAATGTCAGAGACGACATTTAGCACGGCAGCAGAGTGAGAGGTGGGTCTTTATGGCGTGGTGACTGGCTGCAGTACGGCAGCGTGCATCCATTGATGCACCATCTTGCAAATGGATAAGAATATGCTAATAGGGTAAGAGTATAGAATAGCCCCAGACAGGCCACTTAATGGATGTTTTATCTGCAGGTCAAGAGTCTCATCAGCTGCAATCTCTCCTGACAAGACGTGCCAAGTCAAATTTAGCGATAAAGCGCTTTTAACAAACAGGCCACAAAGTGCTTCAGGGAGGACAAAGGACACAAACACACGGAGGAGTTTGTGGTGAAATGTGAAACCTGTGGCGAACAATGGAAAATCGTTTTAGAGGAAATACACCTTGAAAGCAAAGTTGCCTGAAGACAAACAGAGATGACAGGACTTCCTGACAGAGCTCAGACTAATTTCACTACCTGCCCAAAAACATTTGGATTTCTGCTCAAGTACAAATGATTTTGCCAAAAATTTCTTAAACCAAATGTAGTCTGACACAAAGGTTGTGGTAAAGGTTTCCAGATTTCTTCTGATATTTGATGGGATGCTGTTTTACAATAATTGCTTTGGCCTTTAACACTCAAATCTGTATTACCTGTTTTAGACCACCTGGGGGCAGTGCAACAAGCTGTAAGCACAAAACTGACAATTATCACCACGTAAATCTACAAACAGTTGCCTAATCACACATCCAGCACACATGAGGTAACATTAGGATTCATTTGGAGTCGTGTTTGTATCGTATTTGTCCAATATTTGCTCCATATTGGCCTCCACCAGCCCATGAGGGAAATGTCAGGCTCTTTAGCTGCTAACTGCTCCACTATGTTCACCAGCTAGTTGCTAACTTATCTGCAGTTTGGTGAAGAGCTTGGAGAGTCCAGATGTTTCTCACTGAAAACAGCTGCCTGCATCTGAAAATGACGTTGATGAGAGCGAAAACAGAAGAGGCAGATTTAAAAACCGAAACAACAAGCTGAAAGATGCTAAAATGCTCTATAGACCGGAGTGGTAGTGGAGAGTCAGTGATAATTTTCTGTGGGTTTGTCATTGTAACAAGTTTTACATTTGATTCATTCTTAATATGAAAATATTGATTACAGCAGCTATGGGAGCTTTTACTTGTAATAAAGTATTATTGCAGGATGGTATTTTTACTTTAACCGAGGTAAAATATCTGAACACATCTTCCACCAGTGCCTAGACTGAGCTATGGGAAGGGAGCTATGATTATGAATCAGTTAATAAGATTATACACAGTAGGGACTGGACTCGATGGCTGCAAACTTTTTGCACTAAAACTCTTGAACAAATGTCAAAATTGAGCTCTAAGCTAATGCAAAAAACAGTATGTCATTCTGATTTGGATGCAGTTACGTTTGTGAATCAATTGAATCACAAGGTAATCATGTTAATCATATCTTGTATGTGCATGACTTTTGACAGGAGTGAGGATTACACTGGCCAAAAGATGCAAGTTTCCTTTCAGTGTCAGTCACAGCCAAAGAAATCCACTTACCGTGTTATATAATATTACCTCTGACACATGCCTGAGTCTAGAGCCTGGCATGTACTGGCTTTTTGATCCTGATACAAATATGAATGCAGGATATTTTAACTCTCAAACAACCGACACACTGGCATGTGAAAGTTAGACCCTTGGTAAACTGATAAACCTGCCGTGCTGTAGTGTTTACCACCACCAACCTTCACTGGAAAGTACATTTGTATCAATAACACCTATAAACACAAACCCAACAGAAATACAGTATTTATACAGGTTGAGATCTGACAAATAAGAGTCAGATATGTAAAAACACACATGCTACAAACATTTAATGAAGTAGTGTCAGTGTGGCAAGACTGCATTATTATTAAATTAGGATTGCAACTAATGATTATTTTTACTATTAATTATTCTCTCAATCTCAGTAACATGCCCATTGTAATTTCTCAGAGTGCTACGCAATGTATTCCAGTAGTTGTTTTATCCAACCATAAGTCCAAAAACTTTTTTTTGTTTGTTTTTAAATGGATGCAATGACACCTTAATATCATTAATGTTGTGAAGAGCAGGTCTGGAGGAGGAGCAGGAGGGAGGAGGGGCCTGGATTCATCAGAGGTTATATGAAGGATTGAGTTCAGCTGTGAGCCATTCACCTACCTGCAGCAGAGGCCTGGGCTTCTCCCAGCAGCGGGTGATTGTCTAACATGAGCTCCTCTATTCTTTATTATCTGCAGTATTTGTCTGAGATGTTATGTTAAAGTTAAGCTGTTAGTAGTCGTTGTACGTCATGACTCTTCATAAGCTTAGATGTTTTCTTAGAGTAATTAACACATGATTTGTATTTCCTGTTTAGATTTTTTTTTTAACTCTGTAATGCCTGACCCCAGAAATAATGGACAGAAAATTCTGATTTCTTGAACCTGGAACCTTTATTTGGCCCTTTCACAAAATTTGAAAAAAAAAATTACATGCATGCATATAGGTTTTTCCAAATTTTATACACGATTTTACTACATACTAAAATACAAAAAAATATGTAATTATAACTTGCTTCAACAGATTAAGTGTTCATGTTAGAATATTACTAAAAATTTCAAAGAAAATGTCACTGGAAAATCGTAAAAATCGCAATTTTCTTGACCTTGATCCAGTGAGTTGGGAACTATCTGAAGGTGGCCAACTTGGATTGTCCCATGTACTGTGTTTGAATTGTTGTAGTGATAAAGGGATCCACCAGAGGTTGGAAGACAAGTGTCAGATTGGATACAAGAGGGTTTTGAGTGAAGTTTTTACCATAAGGTGATGCAATAGGTCTCAGAAATGCTTGCATCAAATTTGATGCATTTGGCATTATAGGGTTAACAACAGCATTAATTGTTGTCCACCTTGATTGCCTCAAGCCACTTCTACCTGTTTATATGAGCCTAAAAGACTGAACCAAATCAGAGTTGGATGTGATTGGACCTCTCCTGGTGTCTCATTGTGCCTGACCTCACACCCACAGTGTTCAAACATTACCTCAGCCTTTAATCTCCAACCTGTCCTCCAACCTGATCGCCCACACAGGTCGTTTTCTTCAACCCTCTGATATGACTCATAGCAGCGTCTCCTGAAAGTGCGCCCCTATGGCAGCAGGCACACCGTACCTTGGTTGTCATGGTTACAATAATAAGCAGGTGGACTGTACCGAGGGTGGCATACCTACCTTTGTTTCCATGGTTACTATAATAACAGTCATGGCTTGGTAAGGTTTAGGAAAAGATCATGATTTAGGTTCAAATAAGTACTTACAATCTTTGTTGTCATGGTTCCAATAACACAGGTTAAGTTGGTCGGACGGTCATGGATAATAGAAATAACACAAACTGCTACTTTCCCACGAGAATCAATCATCGCTGTCCTGTGTCATTGATACTGACCATTTTATAAACTACGTCACCGCACTTTTCCCTCTGCTTCTGTCACAATCACTACGGCCACTAGCAACAACATGAACATGAGGTCATAACGACCTGCTGCACAAACGACCTATGGGCTCGTTTCTTCCCAGGACAGTCTCACTTTAATCTCAAGTCTCTTTTCCAACTGTAGTTAATCATTAATTTTCTGTCAGCTGGTTGATATTTGCTTTTTGATTTATTGACTAATTGTTTCAGCTCTACACCAATTAAATGTTTGCTCTTTCATGGACAAACTATTGTCTAAACAACTAAACTGAATCACTTCAGGCTCTTCATGAAACTTCTACTGCACATGCTCAGTCAGGGCACTTGCTGCAGTGCATCAACGTCCCATCCTCCCAGGTGTCAGACACTCTATCTGTCCTCTCCATCTTTTCTCTGCTCATAATAAACTCAGTCCATCTCCTCTGTGTCCTCTGTGGCAGGTGTCCAGCCCAACTGCTGCCTCTTCGAAGACGACGAGGCCTGATAGCAGGGAAACGGGGCAGAGCTGGCTGCATAACAAGGACTTCTTATGATGATGAAATGTCCTACAAGGCCCCAAACACCCTCTTAAAGAAATCTCTCCCTCCGATAAGGGGAGTCTAACCCTCGCCCCAGAGGGAGGGAGAGGGGGGAGATCCTAACCTGATTGGATCGGCGGCTCAGAGGGGGCGCACGTAACGAAATCAAATGGCCGTCAAGCCGCTGTCATGCATAATTAATTGGGCCTTCTACGACCAACTACACAAAAATCCATGGTCATTTGATTAGGGGGTTTTGGAGGACTCTCTGAAGTGCATCGCTGTCTGAGCTGCTTCCCCACTCACCTCTCTATCTGTGAGGATAGTGTCAGGGCGGCGTTATCCCGCCCATGTACAAACAACGTTTAACTGTAACATCCAACGAGCACAAAATTCAGACTTTTCATTAAGTTCCCGTCAAAACTCCAGGACGTTCTCACTCCTGAGATGTGTAAGGTTTGCTGAAAGTCACTACAGTCTTTACAAACACACAACCCACAGTTCTCAGCAGGTGAAGCCAATGAAACACATCCTCCCCTCCGCCGTCTACCACTGAGCTGCCCTTGAGAAAGACAACGATGAGCCTGTATTTAATTTCTAGAAGACTAAGTGTCTGCGGCCACACCAACACCCTCAGTGTGGATCAACAGAGCCGTGGCAAAAAAAAATGAGGCGTGAAGCAGGATAATGTGCTCAGTGAATTCTGGAAGTTTCCACTTCATGCAGGTCAAATTTTTATGTGTGAAGTTGTTATCTGATGCATAGTATCACACACATTTTTAATCTCTGGAGGCTTTAGCTCCTCTGCTAGTATCAAAAAATGTTCTTTGGGTTTGAACAAACCAGCTGCATGATAAACATGTGCAATGGCAGAAGTCAGACAGTCAGTATCATCTCTTTTTATGACATAAAACTGTTTCAGTTTATCCTAATTTTTTATTTTTCCTTGATTTTACATGACTTGTCTTTTACCTTATTATCTTACTCTGGTCCACTTTTCCCTTTGTTCACCATATGAATATATCTTTTACCATTTGCACCACTCATTCCCTTCTGCTCCACAAATTATTTGTTTTTATAGTTTATTATCTTTATTAGTATTAATATAATAAATGTATTCCACATGACAGGCAATCACAATGTCATTGGCTCAGTATTGGAATGAGATGATGTGACATAATAATTACAGAAATAAAAAAGTTTCTGTACAAGCAGAACCATAAATTTAGTAAACATCCACCCATCCATTATCTATACCACTTATCCGTACAGGGTGACGGGTGGGGGCTGGAGTCAATCTTACTAAACATAAAGAACTATGAGCATCAAATTCAGCAAAGAATAAATCAATTTATCAAAGTCCTGTATGAGGAAACTCAACCTGCTCTACCCCTCAGCTCTGAACCACTGTAACATCTGTGTGTGAATGTCTCCACCTGCTGGATGTTAGAAAAAGCTACGGAAGTAAAACAGCAGACAAAGTCAAACAAGCGCAAGATTTTTATTCAAAAAAGCATATAATCAGGAATTAAAGATGCATATACTTACACGTGTAAATTACATGTGTAAATACACAAAGTGGGAAAACGATGTGCTTCAGTAGCTGCAATGTCTTTATGCACATCGAGTGCATATATGAAAATGTCTTTAGGGATGTGGTTTTCATGGTTCATTTTAGGGAGATTCCTGATATATTTTTTTTTATGACCTGGGTCACATCCCTCATCTGAAACGTTTCAAAAGCATGACCATATCACTGCTTAAAATGGAAGACAGCTCCCTCCAGCGTCTCTCACCATCTGCACGAATCAATGAATACACGATCAATGAAATTGAAACTTTAAATGCTTAAGCATTTACTCCATTAACACAGCCTTATATATCTTTTCTAAATGTTCATTTATTCCCCAGAACCCCTGCCAAACTCACACAGCATCCGCTCTTAGACGTCAGAGGAGTCAGTTTTAAATATGGGTTCGTTCGTTGGCAGCATGTAGGAGGTTTGTAGCTGAGTGACGGGGGCTGTGCCCGGCCGTCTGGGATAACAGGTCAGTTTTGGTGGATGCTTGTGGAGTTAATGGGGTATCCAGGACAGTAAAGATGAACAGGGGAAATGCTGTAGAGCGACACCTGCTGGCAGGAGGAAAAGGGGTTTTGAGAGGTAGGGGTCTACCTAGTTGGCCGGATGGGGCCGTCCCTCAGGGATGAGCGAGGTGAAGAAGGTGCTGATGAAGGACCACGCGGTGGTGAGGAAGCTCGGCTCAGGGAGAGCAGCAGCTGCAGCCTGGGCCTGGGCCTGGTCCTCAGGCCCTCCGCCCCCTTCCTCACCGCTGTCATCGTCCTCTAGCCCCTCGTCCATCAGTCGTTCCTGGGACACGCGAGTCAGACAATATTGAAGACACAGTGCTATATTTGGTTTGTTTTTCAGCAGTAAAATCTCCAAACTTTGATTTTAATAACATTTATTATAAATGACCTTATGAAAAAAGATCAATTTTTGGTGCGGATCCATATCTAAATGTAGATCCATTCGTTTGTAACATAGCTTGATTGGCCTTTTTTTTTTTCACATTTTCAAAACAGAGAATTTCAGATAGTTTCAAGGTTTCTTTCAAGGTTTCGTATCAACTACATTCTAAAATTGATTGCTGTAGTAATTTATAGTTCTGTGTGAACTCTCTCTTATGACTGTCAGTGCAGCTGCAGAACTAGATGGCAGTCTCAACACTTCAGGCAGAGCTGAGCGTCATTCTACACCAAAGCTTATATTCTCTCACATCCACTTCTGACAGTTGGAGGTAAAAATAGTGGTAAAGGGCAGGCACATAAATGGTTTGGCCAGAGGCAGAGGAACTGCAGTTCCTAGGTATCATGTGTAGTCTGTGTATATTGAAGAGATGCAAATCAATTACAGTGAAACCCTTTGCATATCTACACATGTAGCTCAGAGCTCATTTTCATGCAGGAAAATAAATACACACATATTTGTCTTGTTGCAGCTGATTAAAGATTCTACACAGACAAATCTTCAATTGTCAGTCTTTGAAGTCATCATTGGAAAAGCAGATAAATTACACTGATATGTCTGTCTCAACGTGCCTAATGATTGCGACAACAGTAGATATGTAAATTTATTGTGTCACTGTGCAACACGGAAATAATAAAAACCTTGGTCGCTGTGTCAGACTGTATAGTATCAGTTTGAGGCATGTCACATTGTGAGTCGTAGCACTAAAACATAAACAGATGAACGATTTGATAATGCAGCAGAACAATTAACAAGCTGTGGCCGTAATGCTGACACTTCTATATAAACTGACACAGCCTTGCAAGGTTTTCTTCTTTCCAACAGATTTCTCACATAAATCTTATTTGTTTGTAGGATGAATTTGGGACATGCCAACATTCTCCAACTCACCATTTCCTGTATGTCCTGATGTCTCTCTGCTTCCTCCTGAGGAGCTTCAGCTCTTTCTCCTCCTCCAGGGTTCTGCTGCTCCGGCCTGAAGGGAAACCAACCGGCCTGGTGCCTAAAAAATAGAAACACAAATGAGAACACGCTCCTAGACCTGGGCTACAAGTTTCATCTTTAAAATTCAGATGTATAGAGACACATTTCAGCTGTGCTACTCTGCTACTAACAGGACAATGCACTGAACAGAGCGGATGTTACTGTCTGCAGCTCCGACTCACAGGTAGACGAGAAGCATGGCGCCGACCACCATGACGAAGCGGCTGAAGGAGGAATAGAAGTAGACGATGCTGAGCAGGACGCCAGCACGAGACACTGTGTACAACCAGTCCAGCCAATCACGGTTCAGCTCGTCATCGTTCAACACTGCCCCGCCCTGCGCGTTCATCTGGATGTTGGGGTTGGCCGGCGGGTTCTCCGGTAAAGGGTTGGGCGCCGGGTTAGGCCCCAGCGGGGGTTGCACGGCTTCATTGGGCTGAGCGGGTTGATGGGGGGTGGACGAGGGAGAGGAGGGAGCGGAGGTGCTGGGAGGCTGAGAGGCAGCTACTGCTGCTTGGCTGAGAGGAGGAGGTGAAGAGGGAGGAAGAGGAGACAGAACAGAGGATTCACATGTTTAGAAAAAAAAACAGTATTTCCAACTTAAGTTTACAACTGGACAGAGGAAGGTACAAAGTCATACAGACAATTTTACAGATTTGGTTTTCATTTCAAACTCTACATCATCTGATTTTACTGATAAACACAACAACTACACCACCAGCTCTGTCAGCCTTAGAAATTATGTTTATAGACTAATAATCTGCAACAGCCAATATGTTGTGAAGGAAACAGTGATATTAATCATCTTGATCCTTCAATTCAGTGTTTTAACCGTTTACAGACACACTTCTTTCACTTACTATTGCATGTAGTAATGGCGTGCATACATCTGCTGCCACCACAGCATCTGCATGGGCATGTACATCGGGTGGGGGGGTATGTTGGCAGGGAGGCCGCCTTGTAAAGGGACCTGGGCTCCACCTGGCCTGTAGAAGAAATGTCATAAATAGACGGTCAAACAACAAAATAAATACTCAGACTAATTACAATATGGTATCTTCTGTGCAAATGTGACGATCATACACCTCATCTCTCATATTTATTCCTGACTTTCGGTATAATGCAATCCAACACAACACCATCACAAACTGCAGCCTTATATATTATCAGTGTTGAACCAGCACCTGTCTCACAGTCCTGACAAAAACTGAATATAATTAGCTTCTTTAAAAGGTTTACATTACATTACATTACCCAGTATTTTAATGTCCATTTTAAGAACTGCAAAGTGAAAAAAGATCTGCTTTGGGTATTATGTGTGTCACAAATTAGTTTGCATAAAAGTTTTATTAGCAAAATGTATATAAATAGAGGTATTGTCAAATCACAGTAGTTTCTGCAATAACAATATGATTATCTAAATTGTAACCTGGTTTGGCTTAGAGAAAAAAAGAAGCCTATTTGTTTACCCTATTTTGAGGAAAACACGAAAACATTGGTTATGAGTCATACTGTGGTACCAAAGACTTGCTTACCACTGAGGGACTCCAGGGGGGCTCTGAGGGTTGTACTCGGGGAAGCCGCCACGATACCTCAGCCCATCATAACTTCCTGGGACAGAGGGGGAGGAGGAGGAAGAGGCTGTCTGACTGTCCTGATTTGGTGTGGTGGCAGGGGAGGCGGCGCCGACGCTGTCTGAACTCTGAGTGACGAGATAAAAACAACCAACCATCATCAACCATTAAATAACCAATATGTGGAAAACAGCTGTTTTAAAAAAATATGTTCAGACTAAATCAAAGCTCATTTTAGTGGCAGTGTGGCTCCATAAAAAGTCAATGTGAGGACATGAGTGGGTGCTGACAGACGCTCATTTGCTGTAGTCTGTGCAAAGTCGTAACAACTCGCATCAAGCACATGTCCAGACATCTTGTCATCTTCGGGGTTTAGCTGTGTGTGAAAGCTGCTAGAACTAAATCTGAAGAGCTACAAACAAGTGTGTGTTGTCATGACTCAGCAACTCTCATGAATGTTTGACAAAGCTGAACAATACGCCATTTTAATGCATGTTTTCCGCCTTTGTGTGTCCTGTAATGAGCCCCAGCTCCAAACAATAAAGCTGTCATCCACACGTTGTTTGAGGCCTATAAGAGGAGGACACGCTGTGCTGTGTCGGTCTACTCACGCTGGAGTCGGAGGCAGAAGAGTTGGCGTTGGCCATGGAGGGGCTCCGAGGCATGGGCGAGCCTGGGGGACTGTGGGAGGCACACACTAGATGCATCATGTGGTATTCATCCTGCTGTGGGTCGATAAGTTCAGGACAAGAGCCGGAGATGTGCGAGGAAGAGGAGGAGGAGGAGGAAGAGGAGGAGGAGGAGGAGGAGGAGGAGGAGGAGGAGGAGGTGAAGGCAGCAACAGAAGAGATAAGACAAGAGAGAGACAAAGAAATGGAGATAGAGGGAGAGAGAGAGAGAGAGGGAGCAAGAGAGAGAGGGAGAGGTAGGATTAGTGTGGAATTGACCAGAGTTCAGACACAAAGCTCGGCCTTTGTTGGTAAAAACCCATCAGATCAGCTATTGTTTCCCAGGCAGCCTGTTTCAGTTCCCCCACAGTTGCACTCACAACCAACATGGTCCATAGTGCTGAGGCTTGACAAGTCATTTAGAGGACTGAGTAGCTGCATGCATACACTTTATTTCTTTCTGTCTCTTTTATAGGAGATCTTTGCTTTAACACTTGACTTTCCTGTTCATTATGTAGAAGCTGAATTGGATAATGAAATACTGTGGCGGTGCACTCTGGCTTCATTAACACTATTTTCCTGTGACAAGGAAAACACTGAATGTGTCACAAATGAGGCATCAAGCCCATGTTTTTATGCTCCAGGAATCTTCAGTTCCACCGTGTGAGCACAAAAGGAGCAGTGGCATGATACGTACAACATAACCAGTTTCTTTAATGTCACAATAAATCATACTCGTTGTGTAGTTTCTAGTTGCTTGACTCTTAATATCTGAAATAACCATATAGAACATTTATAGGAAATTCTGGACATCAATAACTTCACAAGCTGACTAACTGTGTATATTAATGCACCTAGGAAATAAAGACATTATCATTTTTTTAAGAATCAATCAGGGCTGCCAAACTAAATGTTATCCATGTGAAACATTACGCATGCACACACACAGTCCTCACCTTTCTAAGCACATCTCTGAGCTGCAGGTGGTCTTGAAGGAGCCGTCCTGAGTACACCAGCCGCTGGTCTTTGGAGAGCTACAACACAAACAGCATCATATGGTGAGAGAGGGAACAGATCAGCGTAGAGACAGTCTGAAGACGCGTAAATGTGTTTTTCATGTCGCAACAGGCCAGCGCATGTAGGTCACTGACTCACTTAACTATCTCTCTCAGGCTTTTCTTTACAGTGTAACCAGATAGAGGCGCCGTGTGATAAAAATGCTGTGATTATATGACGTGACCTGAAATCTTGTGGCTCTTCCTCAGACATTAACTGTAACACTGGGACACTGGAAATGATACTGTGAAGGGCCTCAGAGCTAAAATGAACCCCAAACATTCTTGGAAGCGTTTCCAAGGTCAAGAATGGACTTTTTAACCTCAGATTTTAAAACTGCAATTTCAATATCTACAATTCAATGACAAACCGAAAAACTCCATGTGCTGATAAATGTAATTTGATACAACCAAAATCAACAGCTACTAAATCGACATTGTGGTGAGACTAGTTTCTCAACTTCTGTTTTCAAGGCCAGGAATGTTGAACCTCAACAACAATTTTGTTCTGAGGATACACGACCAGTGTGACCAGCCCACAGTGATCCCACATCACAGACTAGAAACATGAGCCTTTCAGATAAACACTAATGTTTTGCCTCCAGCTATGAGGCCGGTAAGACCTTGTTGTATGGAAACGTTATTGTGTGAAATCAAAAGCAATAAAGTGCCTTTGGATTAAATTAGATATTAGACTGCTTGGCTGGATTAGATTATAAAGGTCCGATATTTTACACTATCCCAGTGTTTTATTTGAAGTGTTGATATCCATTGGAAGATATATCTGTTGTTTTAAGAACCAAAAACCATCTCAGTGTAGTTTTACATCTCCTCTCTCAGGCTTCTCTCTGGAGCTCAAGTAAGAACAGGTCGGTGAGCCAATCAGAAGAGAGGATCTGGGCCTCTCTTCTGATTGGCCCACTGTTTTCAGAGTGATCAAATAAAGGTAAAGCAGATTTCAAGTAAACACTCAGAAAAACCAAATCCTGCAAGGTTGGATGATGGGTCCAGGTGGGCTGGGGTTGGGGAAGTCCTGACGGCTTGTTTTAAGGCTCAGTTTCTGAATACAGGCTGTGTGCATTTCTCTGTGGACTGAGGCTTTGATACTTTCACTGTATCAATATAGAACCTAGATCTGCTTTATGATCAAAAAAGACACAGAAATCTTGGACCTTTAAAACTTTAAAAGCATTCTCTGTGTGTACAGAAATTTTCTCTGTGCATCACAAAGCTTTCACTTCTCCTTAGTGGCAGCTCCTTTACGTCATTGTAGGAAGGACACTTGACCACGAGAGAAAACTGGCAACAGAAACTGAAATGTTGTCCCCTCATTCCCACTATATTCTCACAATACATAGAAAATCTCACATTTATGTTTGTTCTTTTATTACATTTGCTTCTTTCTCTTGTGGACCATGATCTGCCATGAGCCACATATGTGTTCTAAAGGACCAGTGTCTAGGATTTAATGGCATTCCCTAATCTCTCCTTTTCCAAGAGTGTAGAAGAACCCACAGTGGCCTTCAGGTAACATAAAAATGCAAAAGGTCCTCTCTAGAGCCAGTGTTTGATTTGCCTGTTCTGGGCTACTTTAGAAAGTGGTGCAACATAGCAGGCTGTGTGGAAAAGGACCCACTCCCTATGTAGATATAAGGGTCTCATTCTAAGAAGACAAAACACAGTGATTCTTAGCTTCAGGTGATCATACATCAATGAAAACATAATGATGTATATTATATTCAATTTCTACCATTAGTCCCCCTAAATCCTATGCACTGGTCCTTTAAGATAAGAAGAGGAAATGTTCCAGTCACACCTCTTCAAACTCTCCCTACCACTTCTCTGTTGTAGCAGTGTAGTCATATGAGCACTTCTGAATAAGTCAGAGTTTTTGTCAGAAACACCCAAACACGGGCTGAGTGTTGTGACAGACCAGCATGGAGCAGTGAGGTATTACATGTTTGTGCATTAAGTCTAATGTTAAAACTTCATTACAACTGACTGGTCCATTAACTGGGGTACACGTCCGGGTGAAATCCACAAACATCACCCCTCCCCCTTTAAGTGCATGTTTTGTTGCTGTGGTTATACATCGTTGCTTTGCTCTTATCTGTGGCCTATTTTTTTACTGTGACAAATAAAAATAAAAAAATAAGAATGTTCTGAGGTACAGATACACAGATGTAAACTACAGTCTTCCAAAGCAACTGAAGAACTTATCTTTAGAAATGCACCATTCTCTATCCTCTGAATACAAAACTCAAGAGGAGATTATTTTACCAAACATGGGAGCAGGAAGCAGGTGCTTTATTGTGTATAAACCAGCACAATGCACTATAAAATCTACTTACACATGGATTTTATTGTAACTGACATAAAAAAATGTTTAAGCCACTTATCAAATCTGTCTGTGTGTTTTAATTTCGATAAAATGTATGAATAAATGAAGACATTTATATTGACAGATAAAATACTACTGAAAAACTGTCAAAGACAAGAGCTACATACCGGCTTGCTGGGGTACACATTGGAGATGTGACTCTTCAGCCTCTCCACGGTCCAGTTGAGGAAGCAGTTTATGGTCTGGTCTTCATACTTCTGGTTGGGGGCCTTAATGACCAGGGTTACAGGACTATCAACTGCCCCAGAGTCCATGGCTCATATTACTAGCAGGGTGGGCTCTGAAGAACCTGAGCTCAGGAGAGCTTATTGTCACTCCATTCTGGACTCAGCAAAACACCTAAAACAGTCCCTGCCGTGAGTGGGGGATGGGGTTCCCCCTCTACAACATCTGCTGCATCTGTAGATCTGTTCGTGGTTTCCAATATAATGTATCTCTTGGTGTGGTGACAGCTCCTGGATTTCTGGTGAAAAAAAGAGGAATAATCTGAGTCTCTTTGTTCTCCGAGTTCTGAGTTTGCTCTCTAATATTCATTCATAATAATCAATTGATAATCAATGAATCAGTTCATCTTTGACATGCCACATCTTCCAGTCTTACATTGTAATAAACTGAATGTCCTTGGGATTTGGATTCTTGACTGAATACAAAGAGCTATTTGAAAACATCAACTTGGGCTCTAAAAATTATTATCGTCGTTTTTCACTATTTTCTTATGTTTGTCAAACCAGACAATTTATGAAATTTGGGATTTTTGCCTAACAGTGGAAATGAATGATTACTTAATGAGCTGGACTTTACAAGAGCTTTTTGAGAAATGATTTTCATTCTTCCCCATTTCCTGATGTTTGACAGACCAAACAACCAATCAATTAACAAACTAATCTGAATATCAATCGATATTGAAGATAATCGTTACTTGTAGCCCTTTAGGTTATCTTATCATGTCGTGACTTCTATAATTAGGGGGCTAAAACATTTAAACACTGAAACAGAAACTCACCACTACTGAGGTGGGGGGGTTCACACTTCCTGACACCTGCCCTGTTGCATCATTTTCACAGTAAACTGTCAGAACTACTAACTTACTGTAAATCATCCGGAGTCGAGGTAAAACAGGAGATTCAGAGTGAACTTAGCCAACTGCTCTGTTTACCAATGAAGCCTTTGTGTTCACAAACTGGCAAATCCACTGTGTAAACAGGCTTCATAAGGCAGGTCACTCCGGACTGCTCTGTTTATATTCTGACCCCTGTCATAAAGCCAGGTAGCGGGGTTAGCTAACCGGCTAACGTTAGCTTCGCTGAGGTTTGCTAGAAAATCGTTCGGACTAACAAACCGTTCCCCCGGTGGCAACACATTTAACGACCTAAGTGAGTGAACTAAACCCGGATTACCCCTTCAGACAGCTCTCCTCTCCCACCTTCTTACTCTTCTGCTGCCGTCGCCTCTCCCCGTCCGGGCTCCGCTCGCCTGCCCTGTTGTTGTAATGTCGGCTGTGAGAGCGGAAACACGTCATCATCCGCTTCAAACAGCTGATCAGAAAAAAAAGATAAACAACCACGACGACTGACCATTTCTAGTCCTAACCTATTAAAACCGGTGTAACTGTTATAACCAAAGCTATAACACTAAAAGTTATACAATCAATAGCATTCTTGCTAGTTATTTAGTCAAGAGTTTATGGCGGCGTGGTTGCTAGGAGACACCTAGAAACAGGTAACCATTAGTTTCTTTTAAAAATAATTAACAGGCGATGTTGTGCGTTTTTGATCAGCTGTTTATTAGTGAATTAAACATTTCTAACAATGCATATACCAACTGAGCAAACAGGTAACCTTCAGGAACCCTTTAAGGCTCCTTCCCTGAGGATTATCTTTGTGAAAAGCTTTTTAGAGAACCTTAAATTAGGTAAATAAATCCTGTTTATTTATTATTTATATACCTCATTACACCCTGCACAGCTGTTGATTATTGTTGTTCATTTGCTATTTATTTCATATCTCTTTAACACCCTGCACACCTCTTTTTTGTTGCTTTCTGTTCGTATTGTACATATTGTAAGTTATGCTGCTGCTGCAACTCAACAATTTCCCAATTTGGGATCATTAAAGTACTTTGATTGATTGATCAATGTAACATCTCCTGAAGGTTTCCTAAAGGTTATTTTGTTATGTTCCCTGAAGTTCCCAACCAAAAAACAACGAATTACTCAAATCGTTGTCAATATACTGATTGAGTGATGCTTCAGTACTAAAAGCCTTTCGCACTAAAGAGATTGAGGATGTCTTTGAATGATCTTCTGGTCATTCAGCAGACTCAGTTAATGTAGTTTTAGTGTGGGACAGGATTTTTCAGGATTTGATGGATGCAACCAAACAACAACCAAAATGAGAAATGAGATGAGTTTACCAACCTTGCAAAACATAAAAAAAAAATCTCATTCTAAAGAGCTGCAGTATAAACAAGAAAAGCCAAAGCATATTTCAAAAACCTTTATTCATCCAGAAAAGGTTTGATAAGCATGCTTCACTGCAAATAGGCACGAAAGTATTTAACTGTGTGTTTGTAGGTGATTCATTTTTCCATACACGAATTTCCAGCCGATCACCTTTCAGCCACATGCTTACTTCTCTGGTTGTCGGATGTTTGAAGTTTTTCTTGCAGTTTCAGTTTGCACAGCACCTCCTTGGTCAGCTGTTTACTGTACCGGTTGATCTTCCAGTGTCCGGGCATCCATCCCAGCAGGAAACGGTGAAAATCTGTCCACGCAAACGCAAACATCTCCCTCCACTCTTCCTCTAGAGCAGCAAAATCCACATCTTTTTTCACAGCTAGCTTTAATTCTGTGAAATAGTAGTCCAGCAAGCCTGGTACCCTCTTTTCACACTCCTTTTCCTCCATGCAGCTTCCTAAAAAATACACCACATCTTTCATCCCACAGCCCCCGCCAACATACTGAAAGTCTACAGCTGCCACATCCCGTCCACTCTGGGAAAAGCAGAAGTTGGCCAACTTGGCGTCTCCGTGAACGATGGTCTTGAAGTGACATCCACTGAGTATCCTGTCAATGTCGCCAGCTGCTGCTTTTAGCTCCGGATCATCCATGGCCTCCAGCTCATCTGGCCGGGTCTCCAGGTGCCAGTAGGTGCCGACAGGCCACAGCCCCTCTGGTGCCATACCCAGGAACAGAGCATGGAAGTGGGCAAGCCAGCTGAGGCAAGCCCTTATCTCTCTGTCCTTCACGCTGGTTCTACAGAGAAAAACAAACTCATTTATTCTCCTGTGCATTATGTCTCGCTCTTCTCCATGCCTTGAAACACCTGGAAAATATGCCTTGAAACTGAGAGTTACACAGTATGTAGGATGTTGAAAAGAAAAAACAGCCTGCTTCAGTACTGGCACACCTACACTCACAGTTTCTTATAGTTTTGTTTGAAATATTTGGACTGATTTTTTTTTTTTTTTTTTTTTTTTTTTTTTTAAATATATATATATATATATATATATATATATATATATTCTGTACTCCAGTACATTAAAATGGCTATGATGTTGAACTGCAGAATTAAACACTTTAATTAATTAAATGATGAAAAAACTGAAATCTAGAAGTTCATAAGCTTTTTGATCACTTGCTTAGGTGTGTGGGGAAGTTCTGGGGGGAAAATTAGACTCTTGACTCCAGTATTTCTAAAATCTTTGCTACAGTCATGCTGATCAACCTATATAGACGTTTTGTGGACACTGATTTTGTCAAAATGTATTTTTTCAGCACAAACAAAATGTTTAACTGTGTCATTTTAATGGAAATGCAGGATTTGTCCATTCATTTGATGCCCTAGACTTTGCAGAGCCACAGATTACCACAGTATTTCATACGGCACTCTGTGCTCATACCTCCTCCGATCATAACCCGCCACATCCAGGTCCTCCAGCACGATCAGCATCTCGTCTCCATGGGAACAGGCAGCCAGGCAGGCGGGGATGGGACAGCTCGGATTGGTGGAATAGTTCTGGTACCAGTGCGTCTCCACCTGGTAAGATCTCACTTTACGTGTGTGTGAGCGATCTGTGTGCCAGCCACCCGGGTGCTCGGCCTCCTCTGGAAACTTGACATGTTTGACGACCACAGAGGGCCGGTCGCTGCCCTCCAGGTGTAGTCTGACTATCTCCCCATAGCCGCTCCACAGGGTCTGGATCTTTACACCAACATGCAGAGATGAGGCACCACACGCCTGCAGGATGAGATCCTGGTACTCTTGTTTCATTTCCCAGGTCAGTGCTGAACCATCCAGTGGAAGAGGAGGCACAGAGTCGGTTCTTGCCCACAAACACCTGTTAAAATAATAACAATAAACTCTATTTATATAGCACTTAAAACAAAGCGCTTTACAGTAAGTAAGAGGAACAATTCAAATAAGCAGGCAGCTCAGGTGAAATCAGGATATGCTCTAACAGATGCACTGACTCTCACAGCCCTATTGTATTTTGTTGTTATTGCTGTTTGCTCATTATTTATATGTCACTTGCCTTATTCACAAGTGATCAAGCTTGTTTCTTTCTCTCTCGCACACATTCAGAGGATGCAGCTATGAATAATGAATATTAACACGACTACTGTATCAAATTTGAGCAAAGTTGACTGTAAATGCAATACGTTACCCTTTGCTTCTTGCCAAATGTGCCTCAAACAGACAGACAACAGGAAGAATTGTTTCCAGCCCTCTGTGTGCTGTTTAAAGATACAGTCACTGGAAAAAAAAAAAAAAAAAAGTAAGCCAAATGAGCACCACTGCCACCTGCTGGACTGGAGTACACAAACAGCTCTTTAAATAGTTAATAGTTAGTTAGTTATAGTTAATAGTAAATAGAGTTAGTTCCAGACATGCCTATATAGTGGACCCATAGTATCAAGATTTATTTTACAGATTTATGAAACTTGATTAAAACAACAAACTAATTATTTGTGAACTCTTTCCAAGATCAAATTATTTCAAATTAATTTGAGCCCATATCCCCGGGTGGAGAGCTGGATATTACTACTACTAAATTAATTATTATTGTAATGTGGTTGTATTTGCCCCTAAACAGTGCCAGCTAGAATTAGGCACAGGGTGAAATAGGCTCTCATTTCCATTGGCACCAATAAATACCACAACCAAGTGATGTAAGGTTTAACACAGCCTGTCCCATGCTACAAAAGTGAGTGTGTTTGGTGTTCATTTCATAGACAGAGTAGTTCCTGTCCTTAGAAGCTTCAAATTTTTTTTAGGCATTTTAAAATTCAAACTTTTTAAAATCTTTCCAGGATTCCTTGTAACAGTATCTACATTTGGAGCTGTGTGCACCCACCTCCTTCGAAACTAATGGGAGCTTCCTGCATAACTTGCATCTGACTGAGTTAATGATGGTAGGTGCAAAGTAAAAATGTTTCTCACTATTGTTTTGTGAAGAGCTAAAATGTCTTGGTTCGCAATGCAATGGAAAGTTTATATTATTTAGTATAATTACTTCTAGCACAGTGTGTACAGTGGTATGAAAAAGTTTAGGCAACCCTGACAATTTTCATTATTTTCATTTATAAATCATTGGGTGCTTGGATCAGCAATTTCATTTTGATCAGTCAAATAACTGATGGACACAGCATTATTTCAGTAGTGAAATGAGGTTTATTGGGTTAACAGAAAATGTTCAATATGCATCAAAACAAAATTAGACAGGTGCATAAATTTGGGCTCTCCAACAAAAATCACAGCCTCTAGACGCTTCCTATAGCCTGTTTTGGGTCGTTGTCTTGTTGAAATATCCAGCCCCGGCGTAACTTCAACTTTGTGACTGACTCTTGAACATTATTCTCAAGAATCTGCTGATGTTGAGTGAAATCCATGCGACCCTCAACTTTAACAAGATTCCCAGTACCGGCACTGGCCACACAGCCCCACAGCATGACGCAACCTCCACCAAATTTTACTGTGGGTAGCAAGTGTTTTTCTTGGAATGCTGTGTTCTTTCGCCACCATGCATAACTCCCCTTGTTATGACCAAATAACTCAATCTTTGTTTCATCAGTGCACAGGACCTTATTCCAAAATGAAGCTGGCTTGTCCAAATGTGCCTTTGCATACGTCAAGCGACTCTGTATGTGGCGTGTGTGCAGAAAAGGCTTCTTCCGCATCACTCTCCCATACAGCTTCTCCCTGTGCAAAGTGCGCTGAATTGTTGAACGATGCACAGTGACACCATCTGCAGCAAGATGATGTTGTAGGTCTTCGGAGGTGGTCTGTGGGTTGTCTTTGACCATTCTCACCATCCTTCGCCTTTGCCTCTCTGATATTTTTCTTGGCCTGCCACTTCTGGCCTTAACAAGAACCGTGCCTGTGGTCTTCCATTTCCTCATTATGTACCTCACAGTGGAAACAGACAGCTGAAATCTCTGAGATAGCTTTCTGTAGCCTTCCCCTAAACCATAATGTTGAACAATCTTTGTTTTCAGGTCATTTGAGAGTTGTTTTGAGGCCCCCATGTTGCCACTCTTCAGAGGAGAGTCAAAGAGAAGAACAACTTGCAATTGGCCACCTTAAATACCTTATCTCATGATTTGATGCACCTGGCTATGAAGTTCAAGGCTTAATGATCTCACCAAACCAATCAGTTCTAAGTAGTTACAGTGTTCAAATCAACACAATGACAAGGGTGCCCACGTTTTTTCACATCTGATTTAATTTCATACAACTTAATATTGCTACACTAAAAATCTTTGTCTGGAAAATACCCCAGTACTCAGCTTTTATTAGAAAATGAATGGCATGCCAGTGTGATCATTTTCTGTGAAGACAGAGTGAATTATTATGCAGCCTCAAAGGGGTGCCTAAACTTTTTCATACCACTGTATGTAGCCTTGAAGTGCATATTTACAACCTCTTCACAAGATTCTCATTTTAAAACGTGACAGCCAGAAACAGCTTTTAAATGATAACGTCTGCTTTTTTAAATCAAGAACCCACAATTTCAAAATTACTATGCTATATACTCATAACTATTAGAGGGAATAGTACAAATATTTTTCCACATTTATTTATTCCTACATTTATTTATTTTCCATGTCATTTCTGACCCCAGTTGCCAGTGACTTAAGGCGTCTTTGGCTTGCCCTTTAATTAATTAGTATATGGTTTGTATTTTACATGATTTCCATATGCTTTACATTTTGAGGAAGAAACATGTGCATACATAAGAAGATGGGACAAAGCCAACTAAACCTGCCTGAAGTGTTTCTGAATCAACTTTAAGTGAGTCTCTAAATGATCTTTGAGGAGAAGGAAGGAAGAGAGAAGACCAGTAAACCACTGACAAATCAAGACTCAACAAACATCAGGTAAGTCTGCATAACCTGTTTATACTTGTGGATATTTTTCTGATATTAGCAATTAGTTATCTTTTTTCTTTTTTTTTTTTTACATCAGCTTATACCTGTAAATACAGAGATGCATATGTGACAAAAAAATTGTGCTTATTGGAATTGAGCCTGTTTTTTATGTAGAAGATGAATTGCAATAAAGAGGAGTTGACAAGAATAAGGGAGGATTTGGCTGAAACAGTTAAGGAGAAGGGGACGCAGAAGGGGCATAAAACATTTCAACTGCCTGTGGTTGGTTCTGACTTTAAATCACTGAGCTATGATCCAATCACATTTTTAGAGTAAATGAGTGTAATTAGAAACTGCCTTTGACAATACTTTTGCATTGACAGTGACAGGATTAAGGGCCATGCAAAATTCTGGATCGAGCAGATTTAAAGAGGATGAAATGTTGGGCTTCATTAATTTATGAAGCAAAGACTGGATGTAAACAATTTAGAGTTTAGCCTCTGTCAGCCATGATGTTGACTTGGGTAGACAAACCACCTCTTATCCAGTGAACCAGCATTTCGATCCTCATAGTACACTGGCAGAGTGACTGCTGAGCGACTTTATATTACTCTGGAGAACAGCATAAGCTGAAATGATCATTGTTGGTGCCACCTAAAGGAATATTATACATTTTTGGAGTTTGACAAAGAAAATTCTCTTTCCCCTGTTTTTATGAACTCTGTTACAGCTATGGAAAGGATCTCATGTCTAATTCTCCTTCTGTCAGGTCAGTGTTTTACCTTCAATTTCCTGTAAGTGCAAACTTATGTTGGTACGTTGAAAATATCTGACAGCGAAGTCATTTCTCTCCAGCCTCCTTCCATTTGTTGCCTGTCGTCCACAGCATAACATTTTGTGACATTTCTCCCACAGGGCTGTGCTCTCTGTCTTCATGTGTGCCCAAGCATAGCTATGTTTTAGTTGAAACTCCAAAAACCTGGTATGAGGCGCAGAGCTACTGCAGAGAGAACTGTCTGGACCTGGCCACCATAGACGACGTGGGAGAGATGGAAACAGTTCTCACAGTTGTCGGGGACAAATATGTGACTGGCCTGTGGACCGGGCTTCGGGCAGTAGATACTAAGATGTGGCACTGGTCTCTGCCCGACAAACATTTCTACAAGGAGGGAGAAAGAAATTATTTAATTTGGGGGAAAGAAACATTAGATAATTGTGGTTCTTACAGATATGGGAAATTTTATTCAATTGCCTGTCACAATATTTTTTTTTCCATTTGCTTCGATGGTGAGTGTCATTCATTCGCATTCTGGTGCCACACATTCAGTTGCATGCTAGCAAGTTTGAATATCGTATGCTGTATATATGCACACAGTGTATCATATTCTGGGGGCTGTTATTTGATTGTTTTCCTGCACATGCACAGTAGCTGCATGAGAAAGTTTCCCGCCCATGACCAACTGTCTGAACTGGCAAAAAGAGAAATGGTTGAAATCCCTTTGTTGCTCGATTTCTTATGTGATCTAGCAACTGTGATGTTCGTACAGATTTTTTTTTAGAAGCATCAAACGAAAAAAATAAACAATGTTTGCAACTTTAGGTAACCATATTACAATAATGTCCATATTATCCTAATAATTTAATTTACCCACATATTCACCACTGGTTGGTTGGTGGGTGATTGGCCATATTGTAGTGCTACTGCTTCAGATACTTACTGCATGGCCCAACATGAAATCTGAGATTTTGGGCTTTTTATAAGAACAACTTGAGCAATTTGTTCTGAAGTCAATTAAGAAAGCATTTTTGTATTTTGAATTTCCTCTTCGATGTGAGTGATACATGTATTTATAGTGATATTCTGCCTTTCTCCACTGGGGGAACATCCACTGAATACGTTTACAACTAATTTGCAACAGTAAATGTTTTGTAGATAACATAATAGTGACAGAATTACATTTCCTGTTAATGTAATGATATGTTACAAATGTATGTACTTGGCAAGTTGCAAATGTAAACTGCTCATAGGCAACATGTTTGTTTTCTTGCAGTATAATATCCACTTTTGTATAAAGTATTGGTAAACTGTTCTATGGTTATGTTTAGGCACTGGCGGCACAGGGTTGAAAATTAAATATATCATGAAAACAGATTTAACACAAAATCAGTACTCTGTTCAACAGGTCGTCAATATCATGGCTGCCAATTTACTGAAAATATTTTTGGATTATCAATGTTATAATTGTTATTGACATATTGTATGTAGTCACTAGGAAAATTGTCTCACTTCACCAGTAGGCCATCATCCTACTGTCTTCATGTCTCGTCGCCTTGACTACCTCTCATCTAAATCATCTAACATGACATTGGTAGATGTGTTCATGTTGGAATTGTTTCATGTCCCTTTATAAGACTGGCCCAAGGATCAAAAAGCTATATAACAAACAAATAACTGGAGTTTCTTTCTTGTTTTATTTAGCAAAAAAACTTGGTGATGAACAGTATGTTCTCACCCCAACAAAGCTGACTTGGATGAATGCTCAGAACTACTGCAGGAAATACCACACAGACCTGGCCAGTGTGAGGAATGAGGCAGAAAACCAGATCATTCAGAAACTAGCAAATGGCTTCACAGTGTGGCTCGGCCTCTACAGAGACGGTTTGCAGTGGTCAGACGGGACTTACTCCTCCCTGAGATACTGGAAAGTGGGTCATCATATTCATGTTGCACCTGGTTCAAGATTATGTGCCGCTTTGTTGAAAAGTGAATCTGGTAGATGGGAAGCGCAGCCATGTGTTGAAGAGCATCCATTCCTCTGTAACTGTAAGCAAACCTCTTCATTTAGATTATTTCTACTCTGTTTTGGTTAAAGCCTTTGATCACAGTGGTTATGTTTATTTTCTCTATGCTATAAATGCTAAATCTGTAGGTGACACTGATGAATGGCTCAATTTACATCCTACTGTGTGTTGGTCTGTCATAATGGATATTGTGTGTGTGTGTGTGTGTGTGTGTGTGTGTGTGTGTGTGTTCATTATCAGGTCCCATTACGAGGGTCATTAGAATGAGGATCAGCTCACAAGACTCAGTTCTGGAACAAAATAACCCTGAAGTGCAAGACAGCATCTTAAAGCAAGTGAGTCAAAGGCCACATTCACACTTGTCATTTCAAATGTCTTATATCCAAATGAAATCCAAATGAAATCCAAATGAGATCACAAATCTGACCGGAAGCCATCTCCAAACTACATGCAAATTAGCAAGTCCAGATGGGGATTGTAATGAACATGAAGCTGTTTAGTAACAACCAAAGAAACCACAAGAAGAAGAACTTGTAAATTTTGATAGTTTAAAGCAAAACTATAACTTTTCCTGAACAGCACCCCTATGAGCACATGTGGTATTTCCAGAATAATGTCAGGTTGAATTTCCTTTCATTTCATTACTCTCTTGAGATTTGACCTGACTAAAATTTTGTGTAACAATGGCACAAATAGAGAAGCAAACAGAAGCAAAAAAGTCACCGACACATTTTTTTCATTTGCAAAAAGAAGTTTGTGGCATTTCCTCTTTCAAAGATTACGAGACCACAACAATAAACAGCAATAACAGGTTATTAGACACAAGACACAATTTTGATATTGATAACTTGATGGGGAGACTGGCTGGGATGACTAAGAGTTCAGCCTGAGAGAGGTTTAGTTGACGGTGGTGTTCCTCTATGTGGATATGTCAGGGAGACAAGCTGAGATCCAGGAATAAACTGTGGGCTCGTCTCACAGGTATAGTTAGGTGTCGTCTGCGTAGCAGTGATATGAGAAGCCACGCTAGCAGATATTGAAAAGAGGAAAGGGTCCCAGTAAAAAAAAAAAAAAAATCAAACCAACATTTTGTTCTACTTTGTTAATGTTGTCTTCTGTTCCTCAGATGACACAGGAGCTGAGGAATGTGAGTCTGACTAATATTGTCACACTAAGATGGAAGAAGCATCCTGATGGAAGAGTTTTTGTCAAGGAACCTTAAGATAGCAGGAGACAGAAGTCACACATGAAACAAAGTGCTCACTAATTCACTGATTAATTTTCATACCAGCAGTGACCTATGATATTAACCATGACTGTGTAGTGTAATGTAGAAGTGATCTAAACTATGCCATTGTGGTCACTTAATTGTTTTGGTAACACTTCTTATTATTGACAGATAATCATATCCACCAACCCTCACCTACACACACATTCACACATACACATCTCTCCCAGTGCAGAGGAAAACAGCACAGAGCAAGTAACCTACATACATCATATTGCAGTCATATTGTTTATTTTTGTTTATGACTATAACTACATGTTAGTTGTGTTGTTAAATTTGCTTTTATGCTGTAGCTGTGGCTCCACACTGTAGTAATTTCTCATTCATGTTTTCATTTGTGGTTAGCAGTAGATGAAAGTGATGTTTTACTTCTATTATTCATATATAATTTCTGTTTTGACCATTGCTTGTTTAGGTTTCTGTGTTGATGACATTTAAGATTAAGAATGTTCACCTAGGGGCACTTCTCGCTGTTGCTGACAGGAGGTGTTAGATCTGTCAGTCTGTCAGGTGTAATCAAAGGCAGAGAACCCGTATATTACAATTTTATTTGCTTGTGAACGTACTCCCACATAAACACAATAATTTTGCATTACTACAATCTTTTTGTTGCTATATGAAATAAAGTACAGGAGATATTTAAAGAAAATATTGGTCATCTTGTTTGAAATTTTCCTGTATCACAATTTATTTACACAAACAATGAACACTAAATTTCTTGCAACACGCACATAAAAACATGTATAACTATCACTGAGTTTTGAACAAGACATGAGTTTAAGTATCCAGGAATCACCCATGGGTGCATGGAAAACAGGATCTGCTAAAAGCTAATTCACCGTACTTAATGATGCCAGTCGTAAACAAATGGGGGCTGAAGGTGGGGCTCAAAAAGCGGTATCAGTACGCAGCAGTGGCTGACATTACAACATTACATTTGGTTAAATGATCCGCATTTACACTCCAGCCCGGATTAAAGGCTCTTTTTGTGAAAGCAGCCCCGGATACAGCTGCAGTTTGCACAGTACCTGTTTTGGTTGTTTTCATTCAGATGGCTTAATAATTAATTATATGAAATAGCAGTCCAGTTCATTCCAGCTTTACAAAGGTTGTGTCATTAGCCTAAAGCCACAACCTTACCCTAAAAATATACACAGAAGTGTTGTTTTGACTGACAAAAAAGTAGCTCAATCAGAGCCTAGAACCTGCTCAGTCATCACAAAAAGCAGCCCAATTTTTTAATATCAGTATAATTCAATGCTTCTTCATCCAAAGTATTTTAGTTACCCTTAAATTACATATTAAACATCACTTATATAAACAGGTGTAAACAAGACACAGGAAGTGTAATGTTGACATACATCCTGTGAGTTGCAGGGGCTGCAACTTGAGCCCCATTTTTGTTTACATATGGAAAATGAAATATGCTGAATTCACAATGTGCAGTTCTTGTTTGCTAATGTACATTTGGATGTACTGATAAGTTAAATTTCACTGGATTAGTGACTGAAGAAAACTTAAAAACAGGGTGATTCTCAAGCAAGAACTGGAGTTATAAGTAATGTCTTTTCTCTGTGATTTCTAAGTGTAAGTTACAGTGAATGACTCAGATGTTTGACACTAATTACAGCAGTCAGGCTCTAACGGTAGAGTAGCTTATCTCAATTGCCACTGCTGATGCAAAACATATTGATAAGTAGTCATGTACCTGTCCCTTTGTCCAGTTTTTGAGACCCTTACAGTCTCAAAAACTCTAGATTGTAGCAAAACTTTTGGAAACCAACCCAATGAGCCGAAAATATAACAAAACTTCCAGATCAACTTCACCCTCCAAATGAAAGAACTGGCAGCAGTGTGTGCCAACATGAAGCATCCAAGTTTAGTTTGCCCTTCACAGCATTAGTTTAGTTTGCATTTGTTTTAATCCACTTTTCATTCGTTTTACATATTAAAGAAGACATATCTGCACAGACACAAACAAACACACACTGACCCTGCATGACTCATTTCTAAATCAGCTTTATACTCTGCGACATCCAAATTTACAGCCGACCACAACACTGCCTTGTGACAGTCTCAATTGGGGTGAGTTTCATGATTCTCACTCTTTTCCTTCTGATTTTTTTTATTGATTTTCAACCTCAACTGCAGGCATTAGCACACAGGCCAGAGGTATACACTGATGACAATGAACAGCAATAATCAGTAGAAAAAGGCATAAAGCAATGGAATAATGTATATAAAAATAGAATTCTAAATAAATAAAATAATATACCATTAAAAATAAATTAAAATAACACAGGATCAAAAAAAAAAAAAAAAAAAAACAGTAACAATGCTATCCTCCTGTTCATAAAAAGTGACAAAAAAGACCATCACCAAATATGTTGAGCAGCTGCAGGGAAGAAAAAGTGCAATATATTGAACCTATTAAAAAAACCTAACAACTAAAACTTCAATCTACAGATATGTAGACTGTGTGTATATAATCGATTGGCATAAAGAGAAAAAACAGATTTAACAATAATTTTGTATCAACACATTCAAGATTAAAGATTAATCTACTGCAAGGTAGGTCTGTAATCCATTTTACAGTGTTGGCCTGTTTAAACAAATAGGAGTTACTTACCATCCAAATACAATGCATCACTAAGTTTTACTGCCAGACTCATTTACCTGCATTTGTAATTTATGTTCTGTACAGTTGACCAGCACCACAAAGTACACCCTAGAATCAACACCTTCCTTAAAAACGGAACATTAAAGCCATGAAGGCAGAATTTATTGCAGGACTTTTGCATCACTTAAGTGTACCTAATAAACTGCCACCTGGGTGTGTGTCACTTCCATGTAATCCAGCTTTGATTACAGCACTTGCCTAAATGCTCTTCTTTACTTTCCACCACTGTTTTGCAGGTTTAGCCGCCTCATGCAACAAAAACACAGTATTTTGAATATGAATGTACATGAAAACTGATGAAGAAGATGTCACCTCTTCTTTCATTTGCTCAAGTGTATTTTTTATAAAGTCCCTGGTATTTCGAACGGACCTTCGCGGATCTGATTAATTCGGTTAAAGAAAAGGGGGTGATTAACCGTTCTAACTGTGCAAATGTTAACGTTTTGGCCGTAAATTATTACTTTAACTATTATAATTTATTCCTATATTGTCTATAATATATCTTCTTAAAAATAAATTCGGGCTGCCGGTATGAATTTTAAAGTATTTTCTTGTCTATAATCCAGCGCTCCCCTGTTAGCAGAACGCAGTGGTACGTTCCAAATGACAGCTCGACCTGAGCTAGCCCTTATACCGAGCACAAGCAGCTGGTCGGAGTCATAGAAAAGGGCCGTTTTTATCAACAATTCCGTGTTTTACCTGTGCCCTCATACTCTAATTTTAAACTATTAATCACCAACATGTCTGCTCCTAAGAAGGGAGACTTGTCCGCAAGCGAAAAGGAGTTGTTTGAAGTCATTACTGCAGGTAAGCCTCTTCGGCTAACGCTAATCCCTGAGGAAACCATGCAGCAGTTAGCTCCTGTTAGCTTCTGTGATAAGTTAATGATACAGATAATACAGAATAATGTCAGTTTAACATACGTGTTGCTCTGTGACTGCTTTGTTAAATCACATCTGTTCATTTAATGGTTATTTTGATGGCGAGGCTTGGCAGCAGCTAACGTTATCAAACAGCTAATGATGAATAGCTTTACCTCTGATAGCTTGTTGTCTTCATATTCCCACCTCAACTTCCAGAATAAAATTCATCTCTAAAGTGGTTTCTATAGAAGTGTTTGTATTTTGGATGCACAAGAGTATGTCTTATGTAACAGATGCATTATAATGGGTCAATTAGTGACAGAACATGTCACAACAAACAGGTGGGTTTACTGTTGCATTAATTGCTGGTTAAGCTTAGTGTTATATCATGAAGGATTAATACTGAGTTTTGTGCCTTTAGGAAACGTTCAAGAGGCTTCAAGGCTGCTTGGCTGTAAGGATGTTCGAGTCAACTGTTTGGATGAGGTAACTGAACATTTCTGACAAGAGTAAACTCTCAAAAACACCTTTGGTAATAACCTTTATTTCCAAACTCACATGCCAGGATGTTGTTTGTTTAGTTAAGTATTTGCACAGGTAACCAAACACTATAAAACATAATATATTAATGCTTCTAAAAATTGTGCTGGTGGGCTTGTTTTGTATTTATCCTTGGCAAAATATTAGCTTGCGTCTTGCTAAAGTATCAAAAGTGTCATGAACACAGAAAAGACACACTGAGGCCTCCTACAAAGTTTACTTTGGTTTATTTTGGGATGACAGCTTCTGTGACAGAGAAGACATGATATAATCTTTTAACAAAGCTCTTCCTTTGTTCAGTGACATGTGTTGGACAAGAGGACTCCACACTGAAGGGCTTTGGAGGAGGTCCTTCATGTCCCTCCTTCACTCTGTCACTCTTTTCTGTCCACTGTCCAAATCAGCTGTTTGAAACGAACATGCTCTTAAGTAACGGAAGCACTTCAGTAGTCTCAGTTGACGTTTTGCTCTTTCATCTTTGCTTGAAAGGAGAAAAAAATAATAATAATAATTGTGTAGCGTAATTAAAGTTGGCCTCGTCATTGGTAAATATACCGTACATTCCAGGTCGCAGGTAACTTTACATCTATTGTGACAATGAGTGGGAATCTACTGTTAAATTTTGTTCAAGGAATGAACAAAATTAACAGCAACTGGTTGATTGTTTTTATGTACAGGGACTTGATGCGTGTAGCTCATTGAACATCATAACAGTAACTTGAAAATATTTGGTTGGTACAGAACTCAATGATAACAGGATAAAAAACTGTTAATATACAAAATAGTTTTACTTGACATGTCAACAGTAGTTAAGTAGAGGCAAAGTACAGGGTGTGATTATGAGTTAAATAATTGATTCATTGTAAAATTGGCAGGTATTTTGATTAGTGTTTCTGTCATTTTCTCCGGTGTGAGGGTTTGCTGCAATTCTCTATTTTAAATTATTAATATTAAATCAGACAATCACATAAACTGATTTTCTTTGGGTTTTCAGACTATTGATCAGACAAACAGGACATTTGAAGACGCTGCCTTGAGCTGTAGGAAATAACAATGGGAAATTATCACTATTTTCTAAAATTGAATTGAATAACTATAATTTAAATAATAGTTATTTGCAGCTTGTAATGTATACATTAAGATAACTGAATATTTCAAGTTAATAGCTAACATGGTAGCAAAGGTAATTAGGACAATGCAGAAAGAGAAGAAAAATGAAAAATCCATATACAAAAATATTTCCTGTTTAGTGACAGTTTAAAGTCTTTGCTGGGACCATTAAGAGCAAATGTGGCAGTGCGAAAGTGCTTTTGTTTGTGGTTTTAATAAAGACTATTTATACTTTTTGTAGTGACAATTTTGTTTCATAGTTTTTCCAATGTACACGAGAGATGGTTCATGTAAAGTGCACAGGATCTTTCAGTCTTTTTGTGTCGTCCGCAGTACGGGATGACCCCTCTCATGCATGCTGCTTACAAAGGAAAGGCAGACATGTGCAAGTTGCTGCTGCAACACGGAGCGGATGTGAATTGTAATGAACATGAGCACGGATACACGGCGCTGATGTTTGCTGGCCTGTCGGGTACGTTATTAGTGTAATAGATGAAAAATTAAAGATGTTCAAGTTGATCAATGCAGCAAAATGATCAAAAATCTGTTGTTCTGGAAAGTCCCTCTCTCTGTGTGATGTGACCTCTCTCTCTCTGTGTGCCTGCAGGGAAGACTGATATCACATGGATGATGTTGGATGCAGGGGCGGAAACAGACGTGGTCAACTCTGTCGGAAGGACCGCCGCACAAATGGCCGCCTTTGTTGGTACGTCTGTACCTCTGTAGCTGTTGTTTAATCTGATTTCTGTTCACGGTCTTCTTTAAGCTAAACTTCCATCATCTGGATGCTTACTTCCTGACCTACTTCTTTGGCAGTCTTGCACTACACTTGTTACGCTCCAACCGGTCTGAAGTTGGTGAAGAAGGCCGTGGCTTCCGGGCTTGAATTTGCTGTTGAACTTAAATATCTCTGACTAAACATAAACATGTGACGGATAGTACATTCATTCAGTCTTCTTTTTCCGCTGCTCAGGGCAACACGACTGTGTCACGGTGATCAACAACTTCTTTTCACGTGCCAGACTGGATTACTACACCAAACCCCAGGGTTTGGAGAAGGAGCCCAAGCTGCCGCCCAAACTGGCCGGACCCCTCCACAAGGTCATCATGAGCACCAACCTGAACCCTGTCAAGGTAGGACACCACTGGACAGGGACTATATTTTCAGACGCAGACTGAATTCATCTCTCAAGTTCATCATCCTGTAGCTGTGCACCACCCTCATCCAAACATCCTCTAACATCTCTTTATATATTATTTCTACCTCCTCTGTCTTGGGGAATAGTAATAGTAGAGAAAAATTGATCTTCTCTATGAGTGGTTCTTCAATTTCACTGATCATACTGTATGTTTTCATGGAATGAGGCTTCATCCAGTTTTGCCAATTTAATTGCAATTAAAACATCGGTTTTTACCCTGAAAATGTGTAGTGGGCACTTGTTGCTATCTTTGACATGTTAAATACTAAAACAATTAAAAATAATAATAATAATAATAATAACAATGGAAAAAAAATTGCAGGTTAAATTGCAACATGTTACATCATTAGCTTTGATTTTTTTCTAAATTTTTATTACAAAAGAAACTGAAAACAAAATGAGACTTTGTTGTGTTTTTTTCCAGATGGTGATGCTGGTGAAGGAGAACCCTCTGCTGGCAGAGGTGGAGGCTCTGGACAAATGCCGCCGGGTGATGGAGCTCATCTGTGAGAAGTGCATCAAGCAGCAGGACATGAATGAGGTGCTGGCCATGAAGATGCACTACATCAGCTGCGTGCTGGGAAAGTGTGCCTCCTTCCTCAAGGACCGCGAGGACAAGCTGGACGGACTCATCAAGAGGTGAAGGAAACTGTGTTATGATCTGTTCATCAGAGATATAAACTGTTGGAAAAGGTGTTCACTGTTCAGTGCAGCTTTTATGTTAAATTAACCAGAGGAGGAAGCAGTCTGAGTCTGAGTCTTTATAATGTCTGAGTGTCGGTGACGTCTGATAGCTCTGTGTTTACTCCTGGTACCAGTTATTGTGATGCGGGAAGAGACGCGATGGATTAGGCCTGTGCAATTTCCAAAATTTTTGATTTTTGATATAATGGAAAATATTGGCCCACGCCTACAACAGATTGTTTATCACTCTAGTCATGTTTTCACTGCTTCAACAGGACAAAACTGAGCAGAGCCCGACTGAAGCTCTGCTGTATCTGCTCTGAAATAATAGTTGTATAGTGATATGCATTTCCAATATGAAAGTTTTCCTGACGTCTCCCTCATGTCTCTCCTGCAGTTTGCTGAAGGGTCAGGACAGCGACGGTTTCCCTGTCTATCAGGAGAAGTTTATCAGAGAGTGCATTCGCAAGTTCCCGTACTGCGACGCCACTCTGCTGCAGCAGCTGGTGCGGAGTATCGCTCCTGTGGAGATTGTGAGTCTGGATGGAAGATAAAAACTGTGTAGAGATGATTATATGCTGCAGTGTGTTTAAATCCAGTCTTTTACTGTTTCTTATCACATCACAGTGCAGAGTACACAGACTTGATGAAGCCATCTGAATGTAAAGCTTTGTGTGTTGGAGTTATGTTCTGATGGTTTTTTTTTCTTCCCTAAATTACAGGGCAACGACCCCACAGCTCTGTCAGTGCTGACTCAGGCCATCACAGGTCAGGTCGGCTTCATGGATGCCGAGTTTTGCACCTCCTGTGGAGAGAAAGGAGCTGAGAAGAGATGTTCCATCTGTAAAATGGTGAGAGTCAGAACTACAGCAGTATATCAACATACACAGAGAATGATGGCGTCTCTGCTATGCACAAAAAAATTGTGTCGGATTTAACCTTCACAGCAGAAAACTGACTTTTCCTCATAAAACTGTGAAGATCTTTCAAAAGCATTGTAATGGTCTTTGCAGATATTCACGTGTCATTGTGAACCTTCTGCAGAATTATAATTTTATTATTTATATTTAAACAGCATCTTTGTGCTACTTTTCCTCTTGTGTTGATTTATTTCCATGGTTCATCTTTCATCTTTATGAACTCCTGGTTTGGCCTCATCTGTTGGTATTCCTTGTGTCTTTTTTCATCTGAGCTTTTCATGAGTTACATGTCCAAATAAAGTAAACTTTATCTTTTGTTGACAAGGTGATCTACTGCAACCAGGCCTGTCAGAAGATGCACTGGTTCACCCACAGGAAAGTTTGTAAGAAGCTCCAAGAGCAGAGAGAGAAGCAAGAAGCAGAATCAGCCAAACTGAGGATGCAGCAGAGTAAAGGTACTTCATCTGTCTAAGACACAGAATATGAAACAGATGAAACACTGAAACAGGGCAATCACTGGCATTTTCTACTTACTTTTTTATTTTAAACTGCAGTGATCAGTGTCCTCGCGTGACAAGAAACATAAAAATGTTGGAATTCATTGGGGTATAAAATTGAGATGCAAACCCACCTGCTTAAAAAGAATTGTTGTTTCTTGTAAAAGCAGCAAGCCTTAAAAATCATTTGGAAAGATGTTAACATGAACTTTAAATGTCTTCAAAGCCTCTTTGAACAAATCGATTTCTTGTCCAGGTTGCATCAAAGATCAAATATTTGACACTTTTTATATGAAGTGTTGATATCTATTAGACTGCTTTGTTGTGACATCACAAAGTCACAGAAGTCGTGACAGCTGGTTTTAAGGCTCAGTTCCTGAATACAGGCTGTGTGCATTTCTCTGTGGACTGAGGCTTTGATTCTTTCACAGTATTAATATAGAACCTAGACCTGCTTTATAATCAAAAAACACATTGACATCTACGTTTGTACAATACGGGACCTTTAAAGTGAATTCCATAAATCTAACACCAGAATATGACACTGACCACCACCTCAAGTGTCTTATTGATAATGTTGCTCTCAATATAAAAGCAAGGTCAGATCTGTTACCAATATTGTGTCTGTGTTTCAGAGGAGAGTAAAGCAGTGCAGGAGGCCGCAGACTCCATACAGGAGCTCTCAGTGGAGACCAACAGCGAGGTCGCTCCCTCAGAAACCTCAGAGCCCACTCCCATCACAGCTGCTGACAACTGAGGAACATCAAACAGTCGACATCAGCATCCGCCTTCTCCAGAACACATCCATACTCCACAGACAGAGAGAAAACTGGCAGTGAGACTGAAAGCCAGACAAGGACTGGTCTGGCAGGAGAGAGGAGAGCCTGTATTTATTATCGACCTGAGACTGTCACAGAGGCAGGGCGACGCTAAAGCATCAGAGGAAGGTTTGTGCCACAGCGGTCATCTTTTTGTCATTTTTACATGTTGACATTGTCATATGTGAATGTGAGAATTGCGTAGGGCTGGTGTGTTTGTTGTAGAGGTCACTCGGAGGAGACGTGGCTAATATGTGAAGAGCTAATGGTTCACATCCATGAAGGAACATAACTCTGCCTTAAGAACCTGTAGCAACCTGGGCTGGAAAGAAGTGACTGTGTAGCCAATCAGAGCTGTTGTTTGTTTGCATTGTACTTGATTTGTTATTGGGATGGTTTTTTTTTTTGGTTTTTTTTTTTTTGTACTGATAACCTTGTGGTAGATTCTGAGTGGATAGCAGGGCTGCACAATATTGACCAAAAATGTATATTTTTTAAATATGAATGACATAAACGTGAATTTATTTTTAGTGAATCATGAAAGATGATGTTAACTCAGGACTTTCCAAATGTAACTGAATGAAAGTTTGGTTTTTTTTTCCCTCCACAAAATGCTACATTTGATGACCAAGCGTTGTTGTACACAGCACAAGAACCATCATGTCCAGAAAAACAAAATCAGAGATACTCTTTCATATATGATGCAGCCTGAATGGACGGAGAAGCAGAAGGTAAACGACATGTCCGGGGAGGCTTTGTTTGCCCTGAATGATCCAAAAACTTGGTCTTAATCATGTGAAATAAAAACTATCTTCACCATTTTTGCAGTAGATTTTCATATTTTGCCAGTATTCACTTCATTTTTTTCACAAGTTTATTGTGTTGGTATAAAGTGGTGCACTCTTTAATGTTACCCACCTCTGAAAAGTGGTAATAATAGATAGGCCTGTGACAAGTGCTAATGGCAGCAAATCAACAGTCTCCATGGAAACAGTAGAATTTTACTGCTGTAAATTCTCTTTCATTGCCCTAAATTACTTCACTTTTGATTCTGAGCAACACCCTTAAATAACTCCTACAGCTAAGGAGGAATTAAACCTTAAGTGTCATACATGTGGTTTTTTGTACAAGAAGTGCAAGACGTTTACAAACAGCCAAATACATTCAAACATTTGCACAGTTCCTGATATTACCTGTCTCAGGTAGGTTAGGATCACTACTGAAATGTCAGAATAATAGTAAAGAGAATGATTTATTTCTGCTTTTATTTCTTTCATCTCATTCCCAGTGGCTCAGAAGTTTACATACACTTTTTATTTATTATTGTTGTTAGTATTTGTCGCATTGCCTTTAAATTGTGTGACGTAGTGTCATAGAGGGGAGAAGCGTTCCTTCCCTCCCTGAGGCTGCAGTAAGGACAACAACCCGTCACGGTTTTCAGCAAAAGACTACAAGACCCATAGTCAGTAGGAAGGCCAGGACACCAGGTGCTGCCCAGCTGAATCAGATGAGCTGATAGCTTCAGTGAGAGGAGACTGAGACCAGGCAGAGAGGATCAGAGTGGTATATCAATAACATAGGGAAATAGAGTTTTGATTTGTTTTTTAGTTTTATTGATCTTCTGATTAAAGAGATCTAACTTGACCTGTTTTGAGAAGACTGCATGTACTGCATTTAAGATGAAAGACGACGCCTCACTGTCTTCACTTCCTGCACCCACTCCTCCAAACCTCAGCAGGAAAACTCCCCACCTCGCACGATATCACAATTATTTAACTGGGGTCAAACATCCCACGTGGCTTCCACAAGCTTTTGCTTCACAGGATATTTCTCCAGAAAGACTTTTGTCGGATCCTTTCAAACTGTAGTTTGTGTTTTTTATGGCAGTCTTGGAGCAGTAGCTTCTTCCATGCCGAGCAGCCTTTCAGGTTATGTCGATAGAGGACTCGTTTCACTGTGGATGTTAGAGTGATGATCTGATGTGGCTCCTAAAGCATCAGAGAGACAAAGTGTTCCTGTTTATTAGGTAGGCTTATACCTGCACACTTTAATGCAAACCAATGCAGCATCCCTGTAACATGTCCTCTTTTTTTAACACTATAATGTTCAGAGAGGCCAAGATTAAACTGGAGGTGCAAGTAAATATTTTAAACATCAAAGTACTATCTAGTTGCCCCTCAATAATCCAGTTTTTGTCCACATTTGCACTGAGAAGTTTGGATTAGTCCTGAGATCATATATGACAAAAGAATGAATCTTTTAAAGGGTCAGTTCACCCAAATTACAAACACATGACTTTCTCATATCCCTCCACTGTACTACCAGGCAGATTTTTAATATGATGAGGCTTCATCTGCTGTAAAATGATGGTGAAAGGAATTAAAGCTGTTATAATCAAGAATTTTATATTTACAATCTATCAAATGACTGCATGGGACAGATTCTGCAGTTCCTCAGAGAGTTTCACATCTTTTCATCTCTTTGTTTTGGTTTTACAGCCTGTGTTGGTTCACTCTTTCTCCTCTCATCAGCGTCGACTCAGAAACAATGTCTTATTTGAAAAAGAACATCGTATTATTTTTTGTGGATAATTTCCAGACCTCACTGTCAAATTTTTATTTAAACTGATTGCAACAGATTGTTTTGAGCAGACCACAGAAACAGTGATACAGTGGGAGAGACTCTGCGTTCCTCTGTGTAATGACTGAACTGTCTGCAGAGGAAATAGGAAACACACATTCCTGAGAAACCAGCCACCATCGTCCTCTCTTCTTGTGGTCTATGTGGTTATTCGCCTGCCGAAGGCCACAGACTGGAGGACGCGATGACCGTCCTGGCTGTAAATCTGGAAGGACCTCTTCCTCTCTTCTGGCTTCACCTCTGAACACACAGCAGATAGAGAACAAACCGCTGAGCAATGTTGAGACAGAATGTAACAGCAAATGGCAGCAAAGACCATAAAGAGGCAGTAAGTGTGAGTTTGTGGTAAAGTGTAACAGGACGTCTCCATATTTTATCACCTTTCCTATCTAAGAGTTGGATAGAAGGTAAGCAGTGGATCACATGGAGTCGGTACCCAGGTTCATGGGAGATGGGGTTGAGGAAAAAAGCTGCAAAGAAATGCCCTCAATTAAAAAAAAAAAAAACATCTACAGGCTGTTGTGAATATTAGTGGAGTTGTTGGACTTTCTCCGGCCCACAGCTGTGGTCTGACTGTGTTTTCGTCACCCACTGGCACTTTGGAGCTGCTGCATCCTCCTGAGCTCGTGCATCGTGTCCTCCAGCCCTCTGATCTGGTTGTTGTGGAGAAAGAGAAGACGCAGGCAGGTCAGATGATTCAGGGCCCCTGTGGGAGAGATTCAGATGGATTGTCTTTTCTAAGGTTTATTCATCCAGGTCCAGCATCTGGTTTTCATCTACCTGCATAAACTTTTACCTGAAGGAGGTGGAAAGTAATTAAGTGCATTTACTCAAGCAGAGTGTTTTCCTACTGTTTTGAGGAACTTTACTTGAGTGTCTCCAGTTGATGCTTCAACTCTACTACTTTTCAGAGGGAAATGTTACAACTACACTACATTTATCTGACAGCTGTAGTTACACTTTTACTTATAATGGTGTATTTTTACTACATTTTATTTTTGTATTGGTTTCACTTAAGCAAACATCAGAGTACTTCTTCCACTACTGATACACAATCTGTCCTTTATGTTGGCAGCTTCGCTGCCTTTGTAGTGGAGCATAAAGTGCTTTAACTGAAATATATATCCTCTTAAAATTACATCCAAAAAAGAGCAAAGTCTGAAAAGTAAATAGTAAAAACTCTTTAAAATATATGTACACTGTCAAATTCACCTGCAATAGACTTGATGTTATTATTGTGCAGGTAGAGTTCAGTCAAGCAGCAGTTCAGGGAACGACAGCTGAGCTCTCTGATCTGAAAGAATCAGGATAGAAATAAATGAGACTTTCACTCCATTTAACTTAAAAAACAACAAGCTGTTGCTGATGTAAATGAAGCTTTACAGAAGCTTTACCTTGTTGTTATTCAGCCACAGCTTCCTCAGAAAGTGAAATCTTGATAAGTCGGGAACACTGGTGAGTTTCCTGTTTAGCAAAACTCCTTTAAAAAGGCTTGTTTGTGAAATTATGCAGCAAGACTCAGTTCAGTTTGTTTCAGATGCTAAAATAAAAAAAAAGTTTGTCTTACTTTAAGGTGAGGCTGAGTTGGCAAACATCAGCATCCCTCCTTATTCCACACTTCTGGAGGAAGTCATTTATATCCTGTATTTAAGATAAGAGAAGAAGAAATAAAAAACATAATCTGAAAAAGTAAACTTCAGGTGCCTTTGCACTGAGGTTGAACGTGTTGTCAGGGCTTTGAGATAAAGCTGCTCACCTTGCCCACCTCCATTGTCGTCACCTTTGGATCTCCAGCCTCACCTGTTGCCAGGAAACTGCTGTTGTGATTGAAATCACAACAAACAAACAAAAAATTCTACTACTGTTACTCCACAAATTATACCGTTTTTTTAGTTTGCCTTTCATCCATGGACAGTGGTGTCTTTCTTTTATTTTTAATTTTATTTTTAACTTAATCTTTGTACAGGGTAGAGATTAAATGCTTCATCATTCAGCTGCAGGGGAGGTAAATAACCTGCAGAGGGGAGTGTTTCACCAGAATTCACAGGCAAACAAGGTCACTTGAGTTTTCAGGTTTAGTCACACCGTGCTGCGGAGGCTCCAGAAGATTTTTGCAGCCAACAGCTGCTTTTACAAACAGACCATTTTGTTCACTAAAGCCTCCACTGATTTTCTTGTCATGGAAAAACTGTGGCACGCTGTAGCTGCAGCCCCTGGAGGTGCAAAGTCATTTAGTCCTTTTACTGCAGAGCTGGAATTAAAAAGCTGCTGATTTGGATGTTTTGATTTTGTGCTTTTCTTCTGGAAACACTGAACTTTTTGACTCATTACATTTGTCTAACAGCCCGAGTTACTCGCTACTTTGGTTAAAGAAATAGTTTGGGGAACACAAATAACACACTTGCTTCTTTCTGAGACTTAGATGACAAGATCCACACCACTCTTATGTTTTTACATTATGGAGCTGGAGCCGAGACGCACTCAGCTTAGCCTAGCTTAGCATAGGCACTGGAAGCAGAGGGGAACAGCTAGCATGGCACTGTCATGCTAACTGCAAATAGTGCTCATAACATATCGCTGTTTTCTATCTATTGTGTATGTTGAGAAAGAAGGCAGTAATATTATTCCCTCGAGTGAGGCTGCAAGCAGCTGTTATTTTCATTATCATTTGGTCTGACGATTATTGTCTTTATTAATCCATTGACTGTTCAGTTTAAAAATGTCTATGTCTGTAAAATGCATTTAAGCCTCTTTTGTTGTCTGACTACAGTAAAAACGTGAAAAAGATGTAGAGTTTCCTATTGTAGGAAACTTGGAAAAAAGCAATTATTCACATTTGAGATGCTCGTACCCGGATATTGTTTCTATTTTTGCTGGAAAAATGACATAAATGATTAATAATTTATCTTTAAAAAAGATTTTACTAATAGGAAAAGTATCATTGTTTATCACATTGAATTAATCTCAGGAAATAACAGAAGTGATTGAGACACAGCCCTCAACTATTGTTTGTCTCCTGTTGGGATCTTTTCCAAACTTCCTGTCTTGACTTTGTTGCAGGTGTTGTGCGTACCCCCCCCCCCCCTGCCATGCTGGTTGTCAGTGAGCTGTTAACCCTGCCACCTTTCATTTCCCATGAGGGTTAGGGGCTAGTGAATTCCGGTTGGTGACTTTCAGTGCGGAAGGAGAGGGAGTCAGCGCCCAGCTTTCTGTTTCTTTACACAGTGAGGGCACAAAAGCCGGGGGCCTATCATATTCACTTTCCAGCATTCATTTAACCCGGTCTCATAAGACGCTCAGAGGGGCGTCGGAGTGTAAATAGCTTCCTGAGAAGAGCGGGCCGTGTTGTCCTTTATTATGTCTCGGAAGTGGAGTGAATGAGCCTCTGGTGTCGCTGTTTGAGGGGAAACAAAAGAGAGAGGAAACAATAACAGAAACTTTGTGTGAAGTTTAATGACAGGCTGGGTTCACCTGCTGTGGAGATCAGGGACGAACATTTACATTTAAAGCTTTGGTACCTGAGCATTTCTATTACTCTACAATTTTTTATAAAGGTTGGAGGGTGGTGTCTTTGTTTCTTCTTTCCAAAACCAAAAGAGTAAAAGTGTAATGAATGGATTAAACTGTTTGTTTGTCTGCCTTAGCATAAGACCTTCCCAGGCCTGATAACATTTACTGATTATAGTAGTTTGTGGGGTTACAGGTAATATGTAAAAAGCTCAAAACCTGTTGTCAACTAGTACGTCCACTGTGTAGTATTTCCTCGCAGACTGGCCAGCCTTGGACACTTTCAGAGTTCTTGTTAGCTGCTTTCCTGCTCTTTTGGGGAGATGACAAAAATAAATCCGGTCCATACTTGGGCCACAAGCTTGTTTTCTTCTGGCCAAGGTATGCGCCCAGTTCCACAGCCTGAATCTGGCCCATATACAGCAAGATTGTAAGATACTACTGCCACATCTGGACCACTTCTGGCGCACACACAGAAAAAATGTTCCGGCTGTCAGTCAATACCAGATAACAGCTGGACTCTGTACAGGTGTGGAAGTATATGGGAAGGGCTTGGGCTGAGGACACGGGCATATGTTCAGTTTGCATATTACATTTGACAAACTCATTGGTCAGTCCTTATCCTCAAAGTAAAATATAAAAAACTTAAGTGTATTATTTGAAAACACAAACAACTATCTAAGCTAATCAGCCAGGCAGGGTTACGTTAGAATGGATCTTGAGTCGTGTTCATAGGACTTTTTGTGGACTTCTCTTTTTAACCCACTTTTAACCCTGTGGTTTTGCTGAGTGGGAGTATTTCCTCCGCCACTGATTCAAACGATAACCTTTCACTCCGAAAAAGAAAGACACAACCTCAGGCTTTTATTCCTCTCTCCTGTATCCTGAAAAGGGGCCACAGCCCTGAAAAAAGTGCTGGTGTGATAATAAAACAGACAAGTGATCTGCGTATCAGCTTTCACTCACATGAGCAACAATTAGTGTCTCTGCACGACGCCTCTTTTCAAATCAGTTAGACAAGCCCGGGTTGAATGTTCCCCACAAAAGTAATTATACCTCTCCTTGTTTTGTGCAGCGGACACACAAAGACTCCAGTTAGTCTGGGCACTCGAATCATTAGATGTGTAACTGACAGGGATTGAGAGGTAGGCAGACGGAGGATGACAGAGACCGACAGCAAATTACACACAGACAATATCAGCTTTCATTCTTGAATTAAACGTGTGCCTGAGAGAGGCAAGTCGCAACGTGGAGAACATCCAACATGAGGGGACTAAACGAGAGGTAAAATATGAGTCGTGTCCTAAATCGTCAGCTGTGTACACACGTGTGATTAATGCTGCTGAGGACGGTGGTGAAAAATGAGCAGCTGTGGACCGAATCAGGGTCTGACACACTGGACAAGACGGCAGATGCCAAAGAATTCAGACATAATTTCGGTAAAACTGTTGAGTGATTGAAGTTTTTACTGCATCTGTTACCTGGTAAGATTCAAACAAACAAGCTATGAATGCATCATTTTTCAATATTCTCTGGATCTTTTTTGGTACCAACTATTTCCATGAGCACAAAATCAGACACAGGGCACTTATTTCTCCGTGCTGCCTCGCGTACAGTTTGGATTTCATTTGTGAGTTTTATCTGACAGAACCCAACACATACACCCATGTTCATCTGCAAAACTGCAAACACCCGTCCTTTAAGCAATGCCAACACCGCACAGACTCAAATATCTGCAACTATTGTACAGTTTTCCATGAATTTGTGTGCAAACATTCGTGCTCCACATGGGGGATTGAATGCTACTGGCCCTGCTGACTTTTCCTCCACTGATACCATGCGGTTCACATTTGTGGTTTTTAAGTGGAAAAGTACACACATTTACTTCTCCCTCAGAATGGACAGAAATGATGGTGGCAAACTACTAATGGGAACGTGTTAAATACTTTGATTTATAACCAAGCCGTTTCCATCAGCCTCACCGCCTCACCATAGACTGTCAGTAAAGATGGAAGTAGCCTCTTTGACATCACCACCAGGTTCCTGAAGAGCAGGGTTGAAGCTCAGAGTGGGCTGCTCTGCTGTCACCATCTTGGCAGAGCCTGACTCTGCCGAACTCCCAGCTCATCTTAAAACGGACAAAGATACATCAAATACAATCATACGCTCACCCATGTGTTACTCAAAGCAGCCGCACCCGCAGTTATGCAGGACTTTAGGCCTTAACAAAAATGAAACAGGTGAGTTATTTAAATATTTTTGCACCAGGCTGGAAAGATGCTGTAAAGTTGGACATTTTGGAGGCAGCCTCTCGTGGCCATTTGAGGACCTGCAGTTTTTAGCACTTTAGGGTTGTCTTCATTTTTCAGCCCCTCAGGTTGCTGCTTGCTCCTCACCTGGCCAACTGGAGATACAAGGTCTTCACCCAGAAACAAAACTGGCCTCTGCTTCACCATGAAGGGTTTTACTTAAGACTCTTACTGCATATAATACGCAAGTGCACAGTTCCCTGCATGTTTCACAGCACAGTCAAGTTATGGAAACAAATTTGTGCCTCAGTTGTGAAAGTCTGGTGGAACATTTGAACATATTAATTACACGTAAAATCTAGACCCCTATTTTGAACTCAAGAAATTATTCATGTAATAAATGAATAAACTGCACAAATTGTTCTGTCTGTAGCGTAGCACAGAACAAACAGTGCAAACAAACCAGACTCTGCTTTGCTATAAATCATAAAACCCCAAAAAAGCAAGAATGACTCAAAGCTAAGGCTGTTTATTACCTCAAAGCATCGCAACAGCAGATTTACTGCAAATAACCCGAGGTGGAGGTTTCAGAACATCATACTGGATTTGGTCTCCACAGCTGCACAAAAATCTGGACGCAGGTTTTCAGACGTTGATGTTCAACTGCCAAGTTTGGCTAAATTTAGCTCCTGATTTTTGTTGGTATTCTTGAACAAAGACTTTTTTTTTTTTTTTTAAATATGCTGCAAGCTGCTCAGGCTGGGAAAAATCTTAGGTTCAAGTCTTTTCGTATTTATAGTGGCAGAAATAACATGTGAGTTCATGTGTTTTGACTTAATGACTGCAAAACGTTTCTGTCTCATTTAGAATGAAACTGCTGCGTTTAGATAACCTGAATAAAGACCAAAACCTGAAGCTGACCAGGGATCTAATCAGAACTTCTTGACTTTGGAAAGTAGCCTTCTTTCTACCAACAGTTTAATATTATTATTTCAAAGTATTTCCTCTATCCTGCCTTCTCTGAATGTATCCTTCCAATCTGCGACTATACAACTGATTCTGATTTCACAATAATGAAGAAGTTTATGCCATATTTATCTGCAGTGGAAGTTGATCTCCAAGTAGATTTTCATGTTATGTGATTATAGCCTTATCTCTCCTGATCATCATCATCAAAATGTCTGAAGCAAAAGTTTTGATTTTGATTTCTAGCATTTTGTTGCAATGTTCTGATTGATCTTAAAATCATGTATTGAATGTCTGTCTTAACTGATTAAGGTGCAAACACCAGGGACAGCGGCTGAAATAAGTCTTAAGAATCTCATTTCATTCCTGGCAAAGTTTTTATGTGTTGTTTTACAGATGTTGATGTTGTCAGTGAACTAAACCAAACCATAAAAACACTTACTGATGTGGCCAATTACTCAGGCACTTAATCCCATCATCATCATCATCATCATCATCATCATCATCATCATCATCGTAGAAGCATCCTCTGCAGCATCCAGGCTCAAATTCAACTTTCCAAAATAAAAGCACTGGGCGGGTTTATGTTATGAGCGTTAACCAATCAGAGCCTCCCAACAGAGACGCACCTGAGCGAGAGGCGGACCGGCTGCTCTGCTATAAAACCAGCAGGACCACGCAGACCCGTCCAGTTCCTCCAGCAGCAGCCCACTTCAAGTCGGGCCAACTTCTCATCTCCAGCCGCTACACTCCCCTCTCTTCTCCCCCCCCCCGCAGCAGCAGCAGCAGCAGCCATGCACCTGAGCCCGTACGAGTCGTGCCACTCCCTGGTCTTCCTCTGCCTCCTGCTGAGGAGCTGCCAAGCCTTCAAGAACGACGCCACGGAGCTGCTCTTCTCTCATGTGAGCGCACCGGTGCCGGAGGCGCAGAGCAACGTGTCCCTGAACCGCGCACGGAGCGGCGGGAGAGGAGCGGGCGGCGCGGCGCAGCACGGAGACGGTGAGTGGGGGAGAGGACCGGGGGATGCTCTGCCGCTTCGCCCCTTCACTGGGCCTGTCAGAGATGGCCAGAAGCTGCTCTGATGGTTATTCAGGGGACTCTAACTTGCTGTGACATTTTTTGTGCTGTGAGGTTCTTTTTCTTCTTTTTTTTTTTTAGGAAACAGTTCTGTTATTGCTGCAGAATCTCGACTTCTTTTGGTTTCTGATGGTATTTTTCATCATTGGGTATTGCATGAACAGTCATGATTACTGAAATCTATGATTTTGCAATAGGTTCCTGTAGTCTAATACCCTACTTTTTTCTAGTTTATGTAGCCAAAGGAGCATGAATAACAGATGAGAAAACAAAACCAGGAGGTAAATGCTGTTTCTCTGTCCCCTGTGCCCTTAATCACATTATTTTTTCCTCATGCAACACAAAACTGTTGGTTAAGTTCAGGTTAAGCCATCAAGTTTCCTCTTTTTGTCTTTTACATCTCCCTGTCAGAGAGCCAGATGTTGGGCCTTTTAATCAGAAACTTAATCCCATCATCATTCAATCATTTTACACATTATTGAAGGACATCACAGATGCTACGATAAAAATACCTCACACATATGTGACAAAGCACCTGTTTATAAAAGGCAGCCTAAACCACAAAAACCCTGCCATTGCTGTATAATATTAAAATCCCATGGAGTATAAGATCACTGGAAACCTGCCATTTAGTCTTGCATAGACATTATGGCGTTAGAATATTATAAAACACGGCACATTTCAGAGAATAATCACCTCGGTGTCTCTGCTCCTGTGATCATGACTCTCAGCAGAGACTGTTTCCCTCACTGGCTGGTGTCCAGGTAGGGATGAGAGGCTCCGACAGGCTTTGGCAGCTGACCTGGTGTCAGTGCAGCTGAATGGAGGTGTCCTCCTGCACACAGGAAAGCTGTGATTGTGGGTCCGAGCTCTCCCATCAGCCATGAAGGGAGGGAAGGGAGGGAGGAGGGGAGTAAGAGATAGAGAAAGATGGAGCCTCGGCACTGTTCATTCATCAAACACTCTCACAGAAGAGGGGCAGCGGGGGGGTATTGTCACTGAGGTATATGCAGCTGTATGAATGGGTCTGAGCTTGGGTTACAGTGGTGGAGGGGAGGGGGGAGGATGGGCAGTGTTTGTGGCCTGCAGCAGAATAATGCTGACAGTTTTCGATGCTGCACAGAAGTAATCCTCCTGTTAAATCCCTGAAATAAAGAACGTTTTTCTCCTTCACAATGCCATCATTCCTCAACTTTTTTGAAGTAGAAAGGTCAACACGCTATTGTGTCCCTTCCCTGTGTTCCCGTGAGTCACCACAGGCTGCAAAGTGGCTCATAACCAGGATAATATAATGTACAGGGTAAAGGGCTGGACATGAATCCACTGTTATCATGTATTATCTTTCAATATAATGATGAAATAATGACACTGAGTTACTGTTATATGCAATTTTGTTGTCTCATTTAGTGCTGAAGAAGAAAATCTCAGTCAAATATTAGAGCTGCAACAATCAGTCAATTAATGTGCAGAAAAGAATTTACTAGCGACTTTTTTTGTATTTTTTTTAAGCAAAAGTACCAAACATTAGCTCGTTTCAGCTTCTCACTTGTGAAGATTTGCTGCTTTTTTGTGACTGAATATTTTGGAGTTTTGGACAAAGCGGTCGTGAGAAAATATAAGGGACTTTTTTCACTATTAACTGACCTATATCATTAATTCTCATTGTGTTTTTCCACAGAACGAAGCCAAATCGGATGCAGAGAGCTGAGGTCCACTAAGTACATCTCTGATGGTCACTGCACCAGCATCAACCCCATCAAGGAGCTGGTGTGTGCTGGCGAGTGCCTCCCAGCTCAGATGCTTCAAAACTGGATCGGCGGCGCCTATGGCAGGAAGTTCTGGGGTCGCCGCAGCAGCAACCAGGACTGGCGGTGCGTCAACGACAAGACCCGCACCCAGCGCATCCAGCTGCAGTGCCAGGACGGCAGCACGAGAACATACAAAATCACTGTGGTCACCTCCTGCAGGTGCAAGAGGTACTCGAGGCAGCACAACGAGTCAGGCAACAAGTTCGAGGAGCCGGCTGTGTCGCCGCCGCAGCTGCTGCACAAACACAAGTCCAAGAGCAAGAGGAGGCTGGGGAAGAACCGGCTGAGTGAGAACTGGCACGACACTGAACCCTGAGCGCCGGCAGACTTACAGACTCACTCTGAATCCACATCAACTGACAGGAGTTTGGTCTCTGTGATATTGAGACACAACATCCAGAGCTTGAGGTGGTGGATTATCTCTCAAAGTGACTGGGACTTGATTTATGTGAAGCTGGTTCCTCACTATGATGGAGAACTCCAAAGGGCATGCTAAGGACTTTTCTTGACATTTTAATCCACGAGGTTAAAGATAATGTGAACAGACCTGGGGTGTACAGCCTGTAGAGCTTTCTGGACCCCCGAGATAACCCACATTGTCCCAGATGTAGCCATGTGCATGTGTTCCTATAACCTAGTCATTTTATACACAGACGGAGACCTGCCTGTTTAGGCACCAACACCAGTAAACAACACCAAACATCTAAGAAAATCTTATGTAAATACTTGTACATATATCAAATTCTTACTTGCCTTTTGAAGTATGGCCATGTGTATAAAATTTTATGGTGTATGATGTAATATATTTTCTGTGGCAACACATAACATAAGTTTTGCTTAAGTGACGTCAGTTTGTGGGTGAAGTATGGGAAAGCTTCTTCATCATTCATACTTGTAATAACTTTATATGAAATAAATATCACTTTTTATCACATGTTGTTGTCAGTGGAGACTTTACCAGGTTTGTTTGATCTGCAGGAGGATTCACATTAAAACTGAAATCAGGACAACATTGTTATTTTAGACTAGACACAAATGCACCAGGGAGAAAATGCCCCTTTACAGTAGAATTATTTGTAACATAACAACACATTAACATATAGTCAGATTCAAGAATTTGGGCAATTTTCTATTTCAAAAGCAGAATCCCGCGGGACTTGACTGAAATCACGCGAGAATCTTGACGATCAGGATCCGATGCTTTTTTTTTTTTTCTAACGACCTAATGACGCGTCAAGTTTTGGGACTTTACTTGAAAATGAGCGGAAATGACATAATTTGTTCTTTAAAATTAAAGTTCAAAACTGAGTGCCTCCCTGTGGAATTAAACTGCTTCAGCATTTAAGTGCAATAAAGCTTTAAGAACTGGTATTTACTTAAATATTACGAATTTAAGAGACTTCCTACTTCCCTCTCACTACATTTCAGAGGCAAACACTGAAGCCTAACTTTTTTTTTTTCACTGAATTAATTTGTAGGCCTATCTGATTGGGTGAGTTGAGATTCTTATCTTTTTCAGGTGTGCCATTTTCAACACCTAACATTACAATGATATTGCTCTTGATACTTCAATACACTTTACTGCAATTAGATTTATTGTAGACTTTGAGATACAGCTCATTGTCCTGTTGTAGAAGCCAGCCTTTCTTCAGGTTCAGTTTGTTGACTGAATGCATGACATTTGCATCCAGATTTTGCAGATATTTAGTGGAATCCTTTCTCTCACGATTGTAATTTTTACTCCTCTACATTTGCTTATCAGTAGTTATGTAAAGAATTTACTGCCAATACAAATGAAGAGCTCATATAGTATAAGATACCATTTGCACCACCAAACATACACAGTAATGTTTCTTTTGATACTTAAATCTAGATAGATTGTTAGCTTTTATAGGCTATAGATTATTTTCAATTGTGGCGTCACTGCCTTCATAAGTAAGACTCTGAATATTTTTTCATAAACAAAGAACTGATTGAGATATTTATACTGATTTCTTACTCATTTTCAATTTGTTTCCCATTTATGCACTTAGGTATGTTGTTAAAAAGATAGATTTGGGGGTTTTATTTTGAAAGAACTCACCGGAAGTAGAGCGTTTAATTCTTTTAGCTCGACAGCGGTGTTTCCCAAATTTCCAACCACGTTGCCGGTGTTATTCCACCCCGCCCATTAATTGGGGAGGGGCAGTTTTAGGAATGATCTGCTTTGACCCCCCCAAACCCCCCTCCATGAACTGATGGAGATAAATCATACCAATATGGAAGGCGATAACTGTGATCCGGACAGGCCTGCTCATCCCGGGATTTTCCCAGGCGGCGAAGGCGGGCAGAGAACGCACCAGCCGGGAGAACGCAGAGTAGACTTCCCGGTGTCTGTGGTTCTACCTGCGGGCGGCACCGGAGAGAGAACCGGGCTCCAAACACCAAAGCAGTTCTGCTCGTTTCTGGGTAGACCACTAATAAGCTACACTATCCAGGCTTTCGAGAGGTAAGAAGTGATTGAAACAGGATAATTATAAGTGTTAATGACTGTTAGTGTATATGTCCAGGTGCAGGTGGAGTGACAGGAGACCTCCACCTGTAAGGGTCAGTGTGTGTGTGTGTGTGTGTGTGCAGGATGTTCATGAGTGAACTGACTGTTTTTAAGTAAATTTACTCAAGTACAGTACTTGAGTACAGCTTTGATGTACTTGTACTGCAGTATTTCCATGTTCTGTATTTACTCCTGCTTCACTATCCAGCAGCTACAACACTTTAATGCATCAGTATTAACAATCTAATGTCACATTGAGTCAGATATTACTACAGAACAAGTACTTTTACTTTAAAGTACACGTTGCTGCTGATACATACACTTAACTGTACTTCTACTTAACCTTTTAAGATGATCATCCATCCAACACATCATCTGTTGTCATGGAGATGGTACAGTTGTCATCATCTCCATGACAACAGAGAGAATTCTGTCCACATAGAAAAAGTTTATGGATAAAATAACCAGCCTGGAATATTTCTGTGTCCGATCCTGAAAATTAAATAACTGTCTAAATGTACAAATCGTATAAAATGAAATATTCCCAGAGACATTACAACGATAACTACCACAGTGTGGCAAACTACTGGTCGACAAATTTATATCATCTTGTGGTACATATCACCACATCAGAACTGCAGGTTATGATATTTAACATTATTCAATACTTACTAATATCTGTTTACGACTACATGTACCTCTAAGTAGAAATAAAGTTGACTCACACACTTTTCCCACAGGTCCTCTATTTATCATATTTATGAGTATGAGTGTTTCTTCCACCACTGGCAGACAGACCCTGAGATTTTCTGCTGACTTCAGGCTCAGGGTCTGTGATGAGGAGGTGGATGTTTACACTCTGCTGTGATCACTGCCTGACCTTCATTATAACAATACAATAACAACCGGTGTTTACAATCAGAAGTGTCTCCTCCTAGCTTATTGTCAGTGTTTACGTGCTGCCAGGAAATGAATGCAGCAACATCCTGGGACGAGATGCTGCTTGTGTGGCCCCTGTGATTAATGAGGAAGATGACCCAGCAGAGGAGGGTCAGAGGTCATAAAAACTGATGTGGACCCAAAACCCTGATCTGGACTTTCATTGTAGGGAATGTATGTGTTGACATTTGTGCAGATGTGTTTTCATGTTGGTGGAACGTATTTTGGTGTCGGTCCTGATATCAGTAACATTTTCAAAGCAGTCATTTCAACATGGAAAATTCAGTATACTTATGCTAAATATAAAGCCTCAGCCAGCAGCCATTAGCTTAGCTTAGCATTAAGACTGGAGGCAGGGGGAAACAGCTAGCAAAGCCACAACTTGTCATTTTTTATATATGGGATTTTTACTCTGGTTTAAAAGATGATAATTTGTTAATTAATGATCTTTAGAAGTTCTGGTTGGCAGATGTTGAGTTTGCACAGAACTAGCTGTTGCCAGGCTTTGTGCTAAGCTAAGCTAACCGACCACCGGCTCTAGCTTCATATTTGAGAGTGGTATCAATCTTCTCACCTATTTTTCAGACAAATTTTCATGCAACAGTTAGCTTCTCAAATGTGATTATTTTCTGGTTTTATCTCTTTCATATCACTGTGAATGGAATATCTTTGGGTTTTGTTAGTCAGCCAAAACTTTTGATGTTCATCTTTTGAAAAGTAAAAAAAAAAAAAAAAATCAATAGATTAGTTGCAGGCCAAAATCCTACATAAAACAACTGTGGGTGAGTGTTGTGTGCACCTTAAACCAGACAACGCTGAGTGACCGATGTGCTCTTGCAGGGTGTCATGGATCCAGAGCATCGTGGTTGTTGTTGCCAAAGAAAACATGGACCTGATGACGGACATCATCCAGCGCTTCCAGCACAGGAAGGTTCGAGTGGTGCCAGGCGGCTCGACTCGACACAGGTCAATCTGCAATGGCGTCCTGGCTCTGGGTGAGCAGGGGGAGGGGGAGGAGGGGGAGAAGCTACCAGCGAACAGGCCGAAGGTGGTCATCATCCACGATGCAGTGCGGCCTTTCGTGGAAGAGGACTTTCTGTACAAGATCGCCACGGCTGCTAAGGAACAAGGGGTCAGTATGGTAAAAGCTAACATCCATCCAACACGCTGCATGTTTGAACTGGGCTTCCTCCTTTTTATTGACAGGGATTTATTAGTCAAGTCAACAGAAAATGAGTCAGCAACTATATTGTTAGCAGATAGTTGCACAGCGTTCTCCGGTTCCAGCTTCTAAAATGTGAGTATTCCTACAATAATTTATCAGCTTTAGGGCTGCAAGTAACAAGTATTTTCATTATTGATTGATCTGCAGATTATTTCCTCCAAGGTGACGTCTTCAGATGTCTCGTTTTATCCGACCAACAATTCAAAACCCCAAAATATCCAATTTACAGCAATTTAAGACAAGTAAAACTAGCAAATCTTAGCACTGGAGAAGCTGCAACATTTATATCACTTTTTTTCTGTTGATTGACTCATCAATTAATCGACTGATGGCTGCAGCTCTCATCTTATATAATAGTGAAGTGAATATCTTTGGGCTTTAGACTGTTGTTCAGACAAAACAAGACATTTGAATAATGCATCATGGACATTTCTCACTATTTTCTGATGCTTTATAAACAGAACAATCAACTGATCGAGAAATTGATTGTCATATTAATAGAAAATAATCTTTAGTTGCAGCCATATATAAGACAGAAATTGCAACAAATCCTGGTCAAATGGGAATTTGGGACTTTAATCCATTCATAGCAAAAATAGTCAATCAATAATGAAAATAATCATTGGTCACAGCCCTAAAATACATGCTCAGGAGAGGTTCTGATTTTCTACTTGTCAGGTTGTGATTGTGTTGTTTAACTGTGTACATTTTTTACAACAAAATAAAGCAGACAGGAGATTCATTCTGTCAGAAACGAGTTGAAATAAGTCTTTGTTCACTGCAGACATTCAAACACTTGTGATGAAGCCGCTAAAGCTCAGCAAAATGTTTGAAAAATTAAAATAATCATTTCCAAAGCTCCAATTTGTGAATATGAATTGAGGATGTATTGTCAATTTTTCCAGTAGCCTTTGAAGGCAGGATGTGTCTATTTCCAGGAGCAGTTCAGAAAGATTGTAATCCCTCTACAAATTGAGGAAACAAGCTCAAAATGCCAGTATTTCCTCATGCTTGGAGAGCGCAGTACGTCTAATTTAATCTCAGCTGAAGCTCAGACTTCACTGCTTCTTGTGCTTTTAGCTCAGAACCAGAGAAGGTCAATTACAGCTCCGAGTATAAACAAATCCATCATGCTGAACAGCAGTTCTAGGACCTGGAATCAAAGCTTTCACCTGGTGGGAAAACATGTGACTTGTGTTTGTTCGCACTGTGGATTTTTCACTGTGCAGCGTGAACATAAACAAACCAAACACTCAAAATATAACAAAGCCAAGGTCTCAGAGTCGGGTTCAGACTAAAGACGACAAATGGTCCCTCTGATCGGCCTTTCCATCTTCTCAGAAAGTGTTTAACAGATTGACACGGCCATCGCTCCCGGTGGGCCGTGTTTATTTCATCGGTGATAGATGGAAAACACGGGGCCAAAGCCGCAGCCGCCCTGATGAAGAAACTCATGGATCAGTTTCATTATGATTCATGTGTGAGGCTCAACAGCTGAGAGGAGACTTTGTTGAATGCAGGTCACACAGGTTGTGAAAAAAGCAAGAGCTCCCAACATTTATGGTGTGTGTCTGTATGTATGTGTGTATGTGTATGTGTGTGTATGTGTATGTGTGTCTATGTGTGTGTGAATGTGTGTGTGTGTGTGTGTGTGTGCGTGTGAGCTTTTGTGATGAACTTTCGCAGCAGGCGGTCTGCTCTTCATTACTTCGCTCGTATCCCGGCTCATGACAGAGAGCCTGTCTGCGCTGAGAGGCAGGAGATTGATTTAGATTCTAACAGCATGTGTAACACACAGAACACATGTTTGCTTTCCTTTCATACGCGAGGAGTTTCTCCCGCACACGCTCGCTGACGTCCTACTGCTGGAAGCTGTCTTTAATCACGCTGCAGAGAGGAGATGAAAATATTATCTCAGAAATGCTGATTATTTTGAATTTCCAAGGGAGGAAGTAGAAGCGGTGCCAGCTCCAGCTGGCTGCTGATGAAAAGTAACATAGAGTAAAGGTTCTCTCTGAAATGTGCAGTTATTGCTGAACAACTCAAGGTCAACTTACTAGATTTTCAACGGGCTTTCTACAGCATTTCCTGGTCTTCATTCATAATTAATAAGCAATAATTCATGAGTCTTGGTAATATAAAGGCCAAAATAAACTTTTACATCTACAATAGACATCCGGAGTGAGAGGAGGTGTTGTCAGTAGAGGTGTAGTTTTACTGTATGTACAGTGGTATCTTGGTGTGAGTCAGAAGTTAACGTCTTCTCCTACAAACTTTTCCTCTCTGTCCCCGTCTCTTCACTGTTCACTTCTGTGGTCGCACAGTTTATGATCAATCTGCAAACCTTTGGTCAAAAATTGATTATTTTACAAATGGATTTGATTCGGCTTCATCTTCATTTTATGCTGTTTACCACTGTTTCTGTCTGTCCAGTGACTTTACACATTGTCTTTCACTCAATATCAGTTCACAGAAAAGTAAAATGTAAATAAATGGCAGCAATCACCACATTTTGTGTGGAAATTGTGATTTAATATCTAATTAAGGTGTTAGTCCAACTAAATTGTTGCTCTGATATCAGCTTTAATTCAGGCATTTTATCTTGCAACAAGTGAGAGAAACTGAAACTAATTTGAATACAAAGAGTAATAATGAGAAAAAACTTGGATAGATAATAGATAAGATGGATAAGGACGACATCATCATCATGGATGTCTTAATAATCAAACTGTGAGCTGATCATATTTTTCCACCACCATGTTTCAAAGTGGCAAAACTTTGTGAGGAATTCTAAAATCCTCGCATTTGACTATTGAAATGATTGAATATTTAGGAGCAGCTTTGAGACAATTTTTTTTCTCTTTACAGAGCTTGTCGCGTTGTATAATTTACTGTATCTCAATATAAAAATCAAATATAATATAAAGTTAAATATAAACTCTATGATTGTATTCAAAACAAACACTAAAAGCTGAATCCTCCTTTCTTCACCCAGGCAGCGGGAGCCATCCGACCTCTTGTTTCCACAGTGATCGCCACCACGTCAGAGGGCTTCCTGGATCACTCTCTGGAGCGAGCCAGATACAGAGCCAGCGAGATGCCGCAGGGATTCACATACGATGTCATCTTTCAAGCCTATCAGAGGGTAGGATCTGTCCTTTAATTCACCTGTAACACACAAGAGAGAGCTCCTGCTGTGTTGTCAGTGTGGGTCCACAGGCAATAATGAACGTCCTTTAAAAAGTATTATCACCTTGAAACTTGACATCGTGTTGTGCGTGCAGTGTGTTGAAGTGGCACGACGTTTAATAAACCTGTCAAAAAGTTTGCAGCTAAAGTCTCTTAGCTCCTGGTTACAAAAATGTTGCCATAGCAACGAGTATGTCACTGTAATTGGAAAGTAACACAAATGTCCTTCCTTCACAATAAATTCAAAGTTAAAATAATTTATTGTCGTATGGATTAAAATGCCTCCAGTGCTTTTTCATGCAGTGAAGAACATGTTCCCTGGCTGCTCTCCAGTCGACACATACACAATCAGGCTATAACTCACAATATCACAGTCAGTATAAGCAGCTACACAGACAGCAGATCGCAGCATTTCGCCGTATGACGATGCCACATGCTGGCACAATCTCTTAGGAGCTGGAAAGTAATGAAATAATTCACAACAATAATTCCCTCTTGTGGGAATCATGAGCTCAGCACACCTGCACCAGTTAATTAGGGTGTTTTCTTTCCATTACTTCAAACTAGAGATGCACCGTCCTGACTGTTTCTCTCCTGATACCTCAGCTCAGGGTTTCTGCTGTTACTGATTATTGATCTGTTCCTAATGTGCTCCCTTTTCTCCCAAACTTAAAAATCTGCAAACCTCACTGGGAGCAATCATTTTTTATGTAATCCATCTAATTTTCATCCATACATTTAACTAGCTAATGCTAACAAAAGGGTAAATGCTTATTCATGTGTTGAGTGGAATGAGAAGTAGGAAGTGAGAGAGATTGTGCCTGAGCTAAATGTTTTAAACCAGGATTCGCAGCCACAATTAGCTGTGTTGTTTATATCATTTGGAGCAGTTAGTCTTTAGTTGAAGTTCACTTGCACATGCAACCAATAAAGTTTGATTTCCACAACAGCAACAACAACACAGGATGGAAAAATCAAAGTCTTGCAGGCATGTGCTGCTCACTCCCGGCGTGAAGTTATTACGAAACAAGTCTCTCAAATCTTCTGAAATGACAGTCAGCTCAAGATTTATGCTGTAAAAATTACACCACTTAGATGACAAAGGAACTCTATGGTTCTCATACATCACATCAGGCCTTTACAGTCCCTCATTGTTCAGCTGATGTGCCAGAACCTGCAGGGTCTCACTCTTGTGGCGTTGGTGCTATCATTTTCCCTGCATCTGGGAAAGAAATGACATGTTAATATATTCTGCCACACTGCAGCGGATTAGTCTGTGGAATAAAAGTGAGCGAAGGCTGAGCTGGAAAAACGGTGGAGCAGCACTGAAATTACATGGCACATTTAGGTGGATTCGGATTAATAGTCTCAGCAGTTGAGCGTGTTTTAATGTGTGTACCTGAAAAAATGGAAAGAATTCACCCGCTGACGTAAGCCGTAAATGTGTCGATTCTCCTCTGAAGGCAGGGGCTTATTGTAAAGACTTGGCAGACCAACTTAATTTGAAACTAGAGTGGCAGAAGTTGACCCTATTTATTTTTCAGACACTTTTAGTTTGCTATTTCAACCTTGACTCCATTAGATGGGTTCTTCTGATAGCCACGTTTCTGAAGGACGCTGCAAACTTTGAGCTAAGAGCTAAAGCATTCTTCCAATTGGAGCCCCATTTGTCTGCAGTTATTTTTATTCCTGGCACATATGGCTCTTGAGATTGCTTTAAGAGCCTTGTTGGCTTTGGCCTTTTCAGAAAATGAGCTCACATTTGTGCCGCAGTGTCAAGGCCGGTCAAGTTGCAAAAATTAAGACAAACTGGGGAGGTCGCTGGGGACTGAGGAGGTTGGGGTCGATTGAGTCTCTCCTCTTGTTGTTCTCCTCCGCAATCCCTCAAAAGAGGGGAAAGTGTCAGGTTAGGACTGTAGGACATGTGCATGAAAAATCTCTGAGAGCTGCTCATTTGTAGCTCGACATCTATTGAGGGTACAGCAACTTAGGGCTGAAAAGACAAAGGGGGAGACACTTTATCCAGTCTCCACTGAGGCCTTTTGTGCTGGGAGAAAATGCTAAAGGTTAAATTACCTCAGGACCGAGAGTATTTCTCCTGTAATTTCTCTCTTCAGTTCCAGGGTCCCTGGAATAAAAGACCCCTCTCTTTCACAGCTTGATAAAATATTACCTATATAATCTCAGGTAGCGTGAATTTGTCTTTGTAGTCCAGACTGTATTTTAAACCAAATGAGCTCATCGCCTCAATCCAAACTTCCATGTGATCTTCACAAACTGAGCTTTCCCAGCGTTCAGTCAAAGCACAAATGAAATGTTCACTGGTACAATGAACTATGAAGATATTTATCTTAACTAAGATTAGTTCAGGAAAAGAAATCACAGTCAGCAACAATGACGTAATTACACACACAATAAAGCCTGACTGGTGCAAACACTTACCTGAGTTTTGGTACTGATAATAAAAAGATAATGCTTTTTTCTATACTTCAGTTTAAAGGGGCTATATGTAAGTTTTCTCCACTGCAAAATGTGGTTTCCTGCCGGGAGAAGGTGGTGGTTGTGAAGGCAAGAGGTTCAGCTGTTGTTGCGTTTACATCCTCTGAGCAGCTGCGTCTTCAGGGCAGCCTGGAAACTACAGTCTGTAGATATTGACTCACTATCAGAAAGTGATAAACAGGCTGACGGGGCCAGAGCTAGCTGGTTAGCATGCTAACTTCAGTAGAATTAAAAACGCAATAGAGACAGGAGTTAACATTGGTGTTGCTTTCAACTGCTAGAGACGGCTCTTAGCGAGTCAAGGGATGAAGTTTGATGCTGAACTAGCAATGTTTCTTCTAGACTGGTAAATAAACAGCTGTTAATGCTAACATTAGCTGTATAGCAATAGCAAAAGCTTACATATAGCTCCTTTAAAGCAGCTCTAATTAATACTTTTATGTTAATACTGGATCAGATGACTCTGTAAATTTACATTTACATTTACAAATGTCCTGAATGTTAGTGCAGGTTTGCAGTTATTGTGCATCATTTCCACATCATTTCTGCAAATGTAAGCCTTACAATGCCAGAGATTCCCACATACATTTACAGTATTGTCACCTCATGTTCAGCCAGCGTTAGCACCAGTGCAGAATGCGGGGCAACTGGTCAAAGCGCTGCAGCAGACGGACACACCTGGCGCGCTCTCTACAAGACCATGAGCCCCCTCTACTGCTGCAGCACATACAAACAGGTTTCAGTGATATGACCTTGAAGGCAGGCAAACACTGACTGACGGCTAAAACATAAATCTACATTATCTGAAATGAAAACACCAGAACTAGGGTTGCACGATCTTATCCACAGTCAGATCGTCCTATCGTCAACCTGTGAACCTGCCAATAGTCCAAAGACTAAAAGGTTTCAGGGTGTTTGACTCTGGCCCTGGTCTTTCAGCTTGGTTTGTGTTCATGGCCTACAACTTTACAGTTTTGGTTCTTTCTCACCTGCAGCTGGCAGTTAGAAAAAGCTGAGAACATATGCTGTGCACACAGTGAACATATCTTCTTTAGGAGTCATTGGCTTAGTTGTTCCTGTGCAGTAAATTAGTTTGATCATTCAAAATAGATTTTCCACACATTACTATTTATTTTCCTCTTTTGAAATGTGACGTTCCCCTGATCACGACAGACCTGCCCGTTTTCCATTCATAACATGTGCAGCCACTGTCACGCATGTTTATGTTATGTAAGTCATTTTTTTAAAAAAGCGTCAAATTTGCGTGTGTAGCATTTTCCTTCAATAAAATATACTAGAGCCACATGTTTTTAACCTTCTAATGAGCCTTGGACGTGTTTCTTGAAAATCCATGGAAATAAACTGTGAGATCTGTTCTGTTGAAACAAGGCAATAAAGTGAAAGCTGATTTAAAGTTTATGATAAAAGTAGTTGAAAATAACAGGTGATTTCTCTGTAAACACTGACTAAATTTTCTAGAAACAGCCTCACAAAGCTGAGTAACACAGATAAATTCCTGTGGGTAACCAGTGTAGATTGAGAATGGGAAATAAGATTTCAGAAGAACAAGGGGAACACTACAGGATCCTGAAATAGATTATGCTGCTCCACCCAAACGAACAAGTAAATATGGAACAACTGTGCACCACCGCTGGCACCAGACTAAGATAAGGTTTTGCAATCTCTTGCACATGCAGGGAAAAGCATCTGTATATTGTCCACAGTTCTTCAAGAAAAGGAAGAAAACATATCACATCTAACCGAAAAATGTGGGAAAATGTCTTATGACCTGATCAAATTCCACTTACACATTTTAAATCTTATTTCAGAGAGATAAGAGCGTTGCAGCACCAGTGGTCCATCAGCCAAAGAAAACAGTATCCTCTGAAGTGTCTGCTGAAAAATGTAGTGATGGCAGCTTCATGTTATGAGTCTCTGTGAAGACGCTGTAAAAGGACTCCAGATAGTGAGATATTTGGTGAAATATGTGTGTAAAGTTCAAATGGAAGAGCCAGATTATCAGAGGAATGCCTGGACAGAAGAACAAGTGTTAGATCAGCGAGTGCAGAGCAGGTCATGAGCTCTGAGCTCTTCTGACTGTAGCAATGTGAGGTGGCTCTTAAACGCAGGTTTACAAAGTTGACTGACACCTTTCCAAACATGCTTCAGACTGATAATACTGTGAAAGGTATATATTGGATATATTGGATATATAGCTTCATATATCCCTCCCAACCAATCATTATTGTCCAGCCAAACTTACCTCTGGTCACTAGTTTTTGAGATACTTTGGATCAAAGTGGCCATTACTTTGATCCAAAGTACCTCAAAAACTAGTGACCAGATTTCCATTAATCCAGCAACTCTGGCTGCTGACCTTTCTGCTACCACCGTCACTCTGCAGTTTCCTACTCATGCGCAGCAAATTTCTAAATCTAAACTGCAGATTTATGTGAAATGTACTGAACATAAAGGAAGATTTCATCTTGCAGCACAGACCAAAAACTCAAATTTGCACATAAGATTCATCATAACCCAATCATCAGATTGACATGGAGCATGTTCAAGTTGCCAGGGAAAGGGCAAAACTTTAAACTTAGCACCACTATTGGCTCTAAGAACAGTCCAGGTCTTAGAGTGGTGTTTTCTTTATCCAACACTTTTTGTTTGATGTAATGATCATTGCAGCATCTGGGGGTTCCATACAGGGCACCAAGGCAGACAGTCTTATTAAATCACTATTAGATAAGAGTAGGACTCTTATTTTGAAAAAAAAAAAGTTTTATGTAATAGGCTATTCGGCCTGATGATAATAATAATAATAATAATAATAATAATAATAATAACAATAGTAATACAGAAGCAAGACAGAAATAAGGTAAGTTAAAGAGGGACAACATACAATATATTTCTGTATAAATAGGAAAAATTAGTGAGAGCAGATGCTGTATAAAAGCAATAAAAGGATGATAAAGAAATAAATATAGTCATTATTTTGTAAAACACAGTGCACTTGTGTTGGGACACAAGCTGATGTTTTTAGATTGTCAATGTTATAGAATTTGCATCATTTGCATCAATAGATTCATTTATGTATATGCAACGTCCAGTTAGTTGCAGCCGCTGGTGCAGTTCCAGCACTGCAGTGGAACAACACGGTTCCTCTGTGTGTGATGGAAATATATTGTCCTACGACTGTCCACAACCTGTCCTCTCTGTCCTGTCCTCTCTGTCCTGTCCCCTCTGTCCTGTCCCCTCTGCAGTGCACTGAGTCAGATTTTGACTTTGGCACCGAGTGTCTCCATCTGGCTCTGCAGTACTGTGGCACCAATGCCAAGCTCATCGAGGGTCCGCCAACACTGTGGAAGGTGAGCTCACCAGATGCCTGGTTCTGGTTGGGGTTTGTGGATCTGGTAACACTTTGGCTAGCACAGCTGTGTGCCCACTACTTGTTTATCATATGGGCACAAAGAGAGCTCATGAATTTAAAGTGAGGGGTGCTGGCAGAAGAGGAAACCTTAATATATTGAATCTGACATCTGGGATTAGTGTGTCGAGATTAGGCAAAATGTAAATGTTTTGTTCTGAAGCCTCTGTAAGATCATGTAACTCAGGCTTTAAAGGATTAAGTCTAAATTACAAAAGACACATTTTTGTAGTTACACTGAGTGTTATCTAACCATGAAGATAGTTTGGTTTTGAGAGTTCTGTCTCCACCTTGGTACAATGGACATGGTCTGAATTTTGTTGGTGGTGCAAAAAGCTCTGAAGACTGACATTTTAATAACATTAAATAAACACAGTGTTTTTTTTAGAAACAGTGCCCCGGTTACTCTGGATAATCCAGAGTGGTGGTTCCCAAACTTCTGCTTAAAGATGAATTCAAAGCTGTGACCTCATGCCACAGGGCTGTGAGTTATGAGCAGCTTTATCAAAGTGTCATTTTGTGTTTTTTCCGCATTGCAAATGTAGCTGAATAGTTTCTGGGCTTCAGGAAGATGCTATCCATATAGCAGGGCAACAAAATTCACACCCTGGTACCTCTAGTCGAAAAGCAAGTAAGGTTTCTTTGTCTCTGAAAAAATGTTTCCTGGTCCTCCCGAAAACTTCTTGTGTTGGAAACGTCTTAGATTTTTTAGAGGCTTGAAGAGGTTAAACTATTCTGTTTCCAACCTTTTCCAACTAATGGCCCACTTGAAAATCTCAGAAAATGCTGGAGGCCCACCACCGACCTCATAACAATACAGAGGGTAAATAATGCCTCAGAACACTTTTTATATTAATGATAATGATTAAACATTTAGGATTGAGATAAAAAAACAAGGTAAGCTCAGTTTTTTAATGTTTTAAAGATCCTTTCATATCAAAACATTTAAAAACATTTACACAATAATACACACAATAAATAATTACATCTTTTCACCAAAACTGTAGCCCACTGATTTGCAAATGATTTGTCGGCCCACTTGCGATACCTTCCTGGCCCACCAGTGGGCCCTGGGCCACAGGTTGGGAACCACTGGATTAGAGAAAAGTTCAGAGGATAAATGTAATTTTGTGTAGCAAAATAATTTTTTTAATATTATTAATTTTGATTATTAGTTTCTTTTTCCTATTAAACATCTCAGGACACTGGGAACCATTGATCCAGGGAAAGTAGGACACTGTTTCTTGAAGGACACGTTGCTGGGGAGTTTTCCAAATTTTATGATTTTTCAGTGCTTTGATGAACATAGATGGTCTGTGAACTTTCATCAGGAAGATATCTAAGATAATAAGATACCTCTAGGTATAAATTCTGTATTTTTTGTTTTGTTAGTTTGTTTTTAGTTTTATATAATTTGGGTGAACTTTGTCCTGCAGGTAACCTACAAACGGGATTTAGCTGCTGCAGAGTCGATTATCAAAGGTGCGTTACCTTCTTTATAAATATACATTTACAATATTTCCTGTGTGCACAGTGGAGTTTTTCTTCTTCTCACATTATATGCACACAAGTATGCAGACATATATACATGAAAGACTGAAAGCAGCAGGTGAAATGGTCTGACAGGAGCAGCACAAGAGTGTTTTGTCTGTTTTTGAGTTAGAGCTGAATGGGTGACATTGAACGAAAATGGCCCCTCACTGTATTCAGAGGGAGAAATTCTTTGTAGCATTGTTCATCTGGGTTAGAGCGGGGCGGGTGTAAGTGGTCTGTGAATACTACGAAGAGCAAGTCAGGACAAGGGAGACAATCACAATCAGAGAAATGGAAACAAACACAGCCCTATATTTCACCCCACCAGCACCTGGACCAACAATCACCTGTTTGATGGTGACATAAGGTGCATGGTGATTATTCCCAGAGCGTCTGAAGTGAATGAATTCATTGTGTGTTTTTGAGAGAAGACGTGGAAGAAAGTTCTCACATCTGTCAGTATGAGAAACTGTTGGGTGTTTCAGTTTGTGTGTGTGTGTGTGTGTGTGTGTGTGTGTGTTTTTGTGTTTCTGTGTGCTCACACGTACTTGCATAGCTCGACGTGTGTGTATGTGTGTGTGTGCTTCCTGTAGAGAAGTATGTGCCTGTCAAGTTGAATTTTGAACTGTTTTCTCAATAGATGTGAGGCGGCCATAGGGGAGGTCCTCAGGATTTTCCAGCAGTGGCTGTGATGAGCTCAGGGTTTGAACCGCTGCAGCAATGATCCCTTTAAAACATAAAATTTCCCATCACCTTCATCTCTCTGTGCCCAGTTGTCTCTATGAAATCAAATGCAGGATTAGATTTTAGCTAGTTAGCTGTTGAGCAGTGATGCAACAGCTAATGATAGCAGATAGTAAACAATAGTCAGAATCCCTTAGTTCATCACATCAATATTTTCATGACTTTAACTGTGAATCTTTGGGCGTTTAGTGCTAAGCAGCAGCTTGTCCTCTCAGTCTGTTAAATTACAGCAAAGCTGACAGAGCAGAGAGAGACAGAGCTGTTAATTGGATCAGTTCAATCAAATCTGGTACCTTCAGCTAGCTAACATTAGCATTAATGTTTTCTTTTCTTTTACTGAAGTAAGCATGCTAACCAGCTAGCCGCGGCCCGTCTCGTCACTTTCCGATAGCGAGTCACTGCAGCCTCCAATCTGCCCTGTAGACTGCTCGGAGGACTATTATAACCCTGTGTCTTGAAAACGCAACAATGGCCAAACCTTGACCATCACCACCAAATGCTCCCGGCAAGAAACCACATTCCGGCTACAGAGAAAACTTTAAGTGGAACATGACACCACTTTTGAATGTAATGATTGGGAAAATCAAAAGGTGAAAGTGTTTAGATGGAGAAGATTTACAGTTTTTTGATGGGTAAACCCATGTTTCTGAATTTGGCTGCAATGGTGTTGTGGTTGTGAGGCTGTAGGGTGAAATACACAACTGAAGTTTGTTATAACATAAATCATAAATAATCTAGAGCGAAGTTTATCCTGTCACAGTAACCTACATTTGCAAAACATCTATCTGAGACCATTCCCTATTATTTATGACAGAATTTACTCTGCTTTTCTTGGCTGGTTGTTAAGTATTCACTTATTATTTATGCACAGCTTCTGCAGTGGATCTCTGCTGATGGCACCAGAATAACTGCTCGAAGATTTGTCTTTCTCTTCCAGAGACTCTGTCTCGGTCGGCCTGCATTATCACAGGTGGATCTGCACAGGCTGTGACGTTGGCTGACGCCCTCCAGAAGGCTGCTGGAGCTCTGGACATGGTAAGACTGACAGTAACAGCTGATTAAAACGTTGGTTATGTTGATGACAGCATTACTAAAAATTCCCACCAGTTTAACATTTTATTTTCCTCAATCTTCCCGTCACTGTCTCCCGTCCTGTACCTCCAATCCCCCCTCAAGCTCAATTTGAGCTCCACTTGGGTGGCCCGGCGGGGAGACTTGCCATCTGCGGTCAGGCCTCTAATGGAGCCTGTCTGGGACATCCACACTCTGCAACTTTTCCTCCTCCTCATTTTCTCCCCCTCCTCCCATCCCAGACCTCCACCTCTCACTCCCCTGCATGCAGGAGAGCAGATGGCAGTTATATTTCCTGTATCGTGGGAGTTTGCTTGATTAATGGAGTGTTTGGTGATGAGTTCTTGCCTTCTCCTCATCATCTTCCTACCACCTCAGCTCAGTCACACTTGACAAGCTCCCAGTTTCCACCGCAGTTCACATCCATTCCCTTTCACTCTTAATCTTTTTTCGGTCACATCAAATTCCCATGTTGTCCTCGGCCCATGTTACAAACATCCTCCATTTAATTTGTAAAATTGTTCCTAATAGACAATGGAAAACAGTATCCATATGCAAAACGGAGAAGAGTGACAGTCTGAGATATTAAATCTGATGGACAGACCACGCAGAGGTTCCACATGTGAAATGCTCTCTTTTACCTCAACAACTGTTGGGCTTTCTTCAAGCAAACCACATAACCAGGAACTCATGCAAAGGTTCATTTTTCTTTAAAAAAAAGAGGGATAAAGACTGGATGTTAGTAAAATGAGCTTTGTTGGTCAGTTTGCTAGTGAAGCAAAGCGTCGGACAGATGACCACGAGTTTTGAGAGAAAAGCTTTGGTATTTGGAAAATGGTCACAATGCAGCCTACAGTAAAGGTGTATTGGTGCGAGATGGTGCAGTGTGTTATGAGGAGGGGAAGAGCTCATTCAGCAAAGACGGCAGAAAGATCAGATCCTGCAGAAAATCTGTGTTTTCAAAATCAAGCACTTGAGGTGTTTAGGTTTAAAAAGTTGACTGTGTGACTTCCCTAACAGCTCTTGCAGCATGATTCACTTGTCTGCTGTTGATCTGCTCAGTCTGCATGTTTCGTGCACCTACAGTTTATCTGTAGCAGAAATAAATACACCATTTTAGTGTCACACCTCCTCATAACTCAGAGGCTGTCCAGGAGGTGCACGGGTGGTGTGAGAAGCTTCTGTCAATTTCAGTATGAACTGTATGAGGACGGGTGAGACATGTACCCCTCACTTTTCAAAATCCTACCCACTTAAACTGTCTTTCACTGTAATTGTCACCTTCAATTATATTGTGAGCTCCCAGAAATTATCCCTTACAAGCATCGAGTGATTTATGGACTTTTCATCCTGGGTTTCAGGCAATGCACTGTTCAGTTTTCCTGATTTTATTACTTGAGGTTGTTGGGTCCATTTTCCTGATGATGTGCAGGCACTACTCAAGCACTTCCACCTCATGTGCATGTATTTAAATAAAAAAAAATCTGTCTTTATTTACAATAACTATTTTCCTAGAAAAAGGCTAGAATTGAGGTCAAATATAATATAACGATACACCACAATCCTCAGGTGTCAGCTGTAGCCTGATTTAATCCTGAAACCAACTCTACATCCTTCACTGACGGGGGTTCATGTTGTGTTACGCGCTCACACAGCGTCATGTGAAGGCCTAGGTGAGGACAGAGTTGAATCGAACCCTCTCAACACAGATTAACAATATAAGCTTCACAAGGGTTTTGGTGCTGGATCACATGACACATCAGGTTTTTTTGATCTTGTGTCCATCCCTCCTGTGCTAGTATTTCACATCCAGCACCTATTAGTCATCTTCAGAGCAGACACCCAGCCTGACAAATTGCCCACACATGGCTTCATGTATAGAAATGTGTCTCCTGGATCATCCTGACGTGTATATATATTCCATGGGTGTAGTCTGTTGATGGTGGAAGGCGGCAGCAGAGCACGCCGCAATATGTGTTTCCATGTTCCACCTTGATACAAACAGTCCATCCTCCTTTAAACTCGCTCCAAGTCCTTCATCAGCTGGCATCAAAACGGGCAGATTTCACTGTCCGGTGCTGGAGCCGGGCCCCAGAGACGGAATGGGGGTTGGTGTCAGCCCCTTTGGCTCGGCTGATTGGAGCCATTCCCGTCTGCGCTCAGGTAGCTGGTGGAGCCACGTGTCTTTCCGGTGCGGGTGTTCAGAACCAGATACATCCTTTTTCAGGGAGTCAGGGAGGCAGGAGGGATGGAGGCGGGGGGGTGAAAGGCGAGTAGAAGAAGCGGAAGGTGAAGAATTACCTTTGTCCCAGTGCCATTACGTGAATCTAATAACAGTGATAAGCACGGCTCGGCTGAAAACTGACAGTGTAGTGTAGAGTGTGTGTGTTTGCAGGTGGGGGATTTGGCAGCATGTGTATGGGGGAGAGAGGAAGACATTCAGAGTAAGAACATGATGAAGATTTCTCTCAGCAGGATGATACATGAGAGGTCCAGTTTAAATCCAGGCTCACACAGAAAGAGGAAAAGTCATCAGCTGATGTAAAATTCATACAAAAATAAGTGTTTTTTTTACCTTTATTCATCCAGGGAAGTTTCCCAGAGATCAGCCTGAAAGCTGCTGAGCTTCTTCACTGGTGCAGTGTGGGAGTCCCTCTTGGTCTTGTCATTGAAGTATTAATAACGTGATAAACTCTGAGTGCAGTTTTTAATGTAGAGTTAAAAACCCTGAACTCCTTTATTCTAGTTCCTTCATGTTGAAGCAGTTTTCCTTGTCTTACTTTCACCTTTTTGTTACATAATTTGGATGCATCAATTATTCATTAGGCTGCAGTGAAATTGGAACAAAGGCTGAACACAGACCAGCGGATGTTTTATGGACACTTAAGTACATAAACCAGGACAGAAGTATTTCATTTCATTTAAAAAAAGTCCAACCACCTCCTCTGTATTCTCTCCCTCATCATTATTCCTTTTATCTTGATGTATGATAATAGTCTTATATTCAGCCCACTTCAAAACAATTTATTAGGCTCATGTATCATCTGAGTGAAGGTTTTCAATGATTAACCTCAGTCTATAAGAGGATCTGTCATTTGGACAGAAAGCAAAGAGTAGACACCACACAGGGAGCAAGGTTTTTTAGTCTGTCAGTCACTGATAGTCAGAAGTTATAGGTTTAAGTTCAATTTAGAAAGGTGCTTTTTTTAAAGTAGAGACTATACTGCGCCTCTGAATGTAGTGGGTCAGAGAATCTGGTAGTGTGGACAAACCTGATAGGCCTGGTCATTACATTTGCATCAACACTATGGCTGGTAGTGTCTATTGCCTTTCCTTCTTGATGCCAACATAAGATAAATATATATATTTATATGTATATGATAGGGCTGAAGGATATGCAAAAAAAAAATCATATTTCAGCAGTTACTGCAATATAAGTCATGATTTCAGTTGGACTGGTCATTTTCACTGAAAAAAAAAAAAGATAATTAAATGATGATGATGTGCTTTTTGTTGGGGCTTGTACCAAACAAGGAAGTTCCTTTATGTCTGGAAGATATGGTTTATAGATTGGGGCATCTCTGTAACAACAAAATGCTTCATTTATGGTCTGTTGTGACACATTTTACCTTTATTGCAGCTCCTCAGATATTGCACTTGTTCATATTACAATTTCGATAATATTTTGATTAATTGTGCAGCCTTAGTAAATGACCAGAAAGACGACTACAATACTATTTCTAATGTTGCTTCATGCAGCAGTGTTCCTGCTGGTAACATTTCTGCAGCCGCCACGACAAAAGAAAAATATATAAAGTAGTAAAGTAGCGAAAAAATTTTTTTAAAACACCCAAATATTACTTCTTTAAGTGTAATTTGAAAACATTTTTAATGATTAAACATTACATTGTTTAAAATTAGACCCATCCACACTAAAATGACAAACTCTTCCTTAACACATTTGAAATTCATAGTGAGTAGCTCACTGCTGAGCACTTTGTTTTTCTCTCCGTCCCTCTTCGAAGTGGTTCACTTGTCGAGCCTCCGTGGCCTCTTGGCTCTCCAGCCCGTGCCTAAATTTAAATAAACATTCCTACCTCAGGATTTCATGCCCAACCTGGTTTAGATCATGTCAAAGTATTTTTAAACCCTGCAAATCTACGTTTCGGACTGAAATGATTTTCCTCCTGAAGCCATGGGCAGTTATCGTTCAAGACCAATTAATCCTCTGACATATGTTTTCCATAACCATTTCACATTTTCAATGACTTTCTGTAATTTGAATATGTAGAACAAGTGTACCTCAATGCCAAAGTCACTCTTAATGTTTGTTTCTGTGTTTATTTCCTGCATGTGTGAAATTGAAGTACCAGGCTGTAATTAGAGGCACAACAAGCGGACACAGTGGACACTGTGAGCGATCTGGTTGCCTCATGTCGCCCGTTTGCCAGGGGCTGAAGCTAAATGGAAAGATCAGGACCTAAATGTCCTGGTTCTTTGAGCAAAAAAGCTTTTACGATTGTTGGCCGTGCGTCGGCCTCCGACTCAATTTGCAGCGTAATGAAATTTAGGTTGGCTTGTGTATGATTGCTGTCCCCAGCTTTTGCATATGACAGAATTTTCCTGCCAGTTCAGAAGTATAAAAGAGCCCAGAAACGCTTTTTATTTTACCTCTTCCATTTGTTCTAATAAGCTTCTGATTACAGCTGATGGAAATAAGCCATTCAGTTGCGTAGTCCCTCGGTATATTTAGATTTTTTATCCCTTTTCTCTGATCATAAAGTGATTCATGGCAGGAAAACAGGTGGGTGCACTCTCACACCAAATGACCGAGGAAGTGGCTGAAACAAAAACCAGAAGCCTCTTGACCTTAAAGCACTGAGGTCGATCAGTCACTCGACATCAGATGCACCAGCGCTCTGGGGCTGCAGCACCTGCTTTACATGTTATCTGTGACAAGCTGAGTATTTCACATCAGGGTATCTCTGTGTTACAGGAGCTGGACGTCATCCCAGATCTGATGGGAGACAACTGCAGGTATCTGTTAAAGGAGTGGAACTTCATCCAAGTTTCTGTGAGTTCCTGTTTTTTCTGAGAAGCTAAAACATTCATGATCTGCTCCGGTCAGACGTGTCCAGATTTCCTGAAAGCTTCTGTTGTACTGGGGAAAACTGTATCTTTCCTGTGAAGGTTCTCATCCAGTTTGTGAATTCCTTGGTGTCTCCAGGTCAATCGTTCCTGCGTGTCTGAAGTGGAGTCCATGCTGAAGGATCTGGAGGCAGCGAATCGAGCTCTTCTTCACCCGCTGGTCGTCATTTTGGTGAGTTCACAGAGATACTGAGCCGTGGTTTTATAAACAAGCTATGTCCCAAACCCAGACTACAGACTAATTCTTTGCAGTATGTACTACACACTTATAGTCTATAGGCTTGGGCAATGTCCAAAATTAAATACTCCAATACAGTCCAGGCCAAATAGAAAATGTATTTTTCAGGTATAAATTATGCTGCTACTAAACAGCAGTTCAAAGTTTTATTTGCCACATGTCAAAGTACAATATACAGTCAGCAAAGCAGTGAAACGAGGGTCAGACTCAGCAGCATATAATGATATTGCTGCTTTTACTCACAGGAAATGATACAGTATGTGCAACGTCAGACGTCCCTGAAACTGCGACTTTAAAATGTCCCTGATAAACACAAAGATAAACACCACAAAGAAAAAACAAAATGTCTTTGATAAGATCGGTTTCTTATTTATGTTTTCCAAGAGCTTTAAGGGGAAGTTTCACTGGCGATGGATATTTTATTGATACGGCTCCTGTCAGTACTCCTTATCAGTCCAGTACTTAATCAATAACTACTAATGGTTCTTTTTTACTTTCAAGACGTTAGAAAAGTAAATGATTCTATTCAAACTGAACAGGATTTGAATGTGTTTATATTTCAACATAACAAAATAAACCAAAAAAACATGGCCGTCCAAATGCTGTGAAGACTGTGAGCCTCATGGTGCCACTAGAGGAAAGGTTGTGAGATCACCAAAATCATGATGATTCATCCTCTGGGGAACATGAATGTCTGTACAAAATTTAATAGTAATCCATCCCATGTTAGTCCGGACTGACTGACATCGCCATTATTAAAACCACTCGGTGAAAATGGCTAAAAAAACCACAGAGATTTCACATATTCAGATCTGTCCTACACTCACCAGACTCCTAACTGTTTCCATTCCTGCTGTGAGTTGGCTGTTCTTGTTGTTGTCTGAAGAACAGATTTGTAAACCAGTGAAAAAGAAAGAACACGTGGATTTTGGGAATTGCAGGAGCTGTCCAGTAATGACTGTACGGCAACAGCGGCACGCAAAGTTACACTGGGAAAACGCATTATTTCTTGAATTTGTAAGAGCCGATCTCAACGATTTAACTTCTCTAATTCAAACTTTGCACCCTAAGAACCAGTGCCAAAATAAGTAAAGAGGCCAACAGAACCTGGAGAGCTTGCTCTCCTCGACTCCAGTTTAATAAGTTCAAATGCAACAGGGCATTACTCGATTAAAGCACACATATTGAACCATGGGTAGGTACACCGGCCTTTTTCAGTCCTCACACAGCAGGTTTCATGAGCGCAGGACTGATTTGTCTCTGTCACACCAGAACAAAAGCATCTGTCTAAGTCTTATTCTCACAGGAGACAAGCAATAAAAACTCAGTGTGAGTCTTCTTCAAATTAAAGTAAACACGTGTAACTTTTTTAAGTTTCTGCAACGTTTGACCACTGAAGCCATAAATCAGCAGTTACTGGAAATGGTTAAAGAGGCTACATGTAGGTTTTCTCTGCCGCCCAACGTGGTTTCACGCCAGGAGCTGGAGTGGTGATGGTTACTTGCCAAGAGCTTCATCCATCATTGTCTGTACATGACAAGAGCCTATAATACGTCCTCTGATCAGTGCCACTTCTTCAGGGCAGACTGAGGCTACAGTGACTCGCTATTGGAAAGAGACAGGACAGTAACATTGGCTGTGTCGTGATAGCAAAACTTGCAAATCGCTCCTTTAAGTTAATAATAGGAAACAGATGTGAAGCCTGACAGGGAAAGCTGAAGGTATCATATTACAACTCAGTCTCCTGTTCAGCTGCTGAGCTAATTTCTTCTAGACTGATAAGTAAACAGCTGTTAATGCTAACGCTGGCTGTATAGCAATAGCAAAAACTTATATAGAGCTAATTTCAGGCAATAACATAGTGTAACAGTAGCACAGTTAGGAGAGAGTCATAAAGTCATTTAACTGCCTCAATAATGTGCTTAACACCTCAGTGTCTATCTAAAGCATTAGCTTAAATTAGCCATTTTAAACCACTGGTTACATCAAACCAAGTAAGGCTGTAACAGCAAAACCCCTGAGTATATAGAACTGAGCATGGGTGTGAGTTATTGATAATGATTTTAACTTTTAATGTGTTACAGTTGTGTTGGTGACTTTATTAACCACAGTTTGGCCCTTAGATGTTCATCAGGAACACTTTAAATACAGAAACGGCAGCAGCCAATCATTTCTTCATTTGTTTACATTATACATTTTTACTTCATCATTTTTGAAAATAGAAATAGATTAGAAAACCCTAAATCGCTCGGAGGTAATAGCTCAGTTTCTGATAGGAAATAATTACAATTTCAAGGCTTAAATGTGTTACTATCAAATATCTTTATGCAAACCTGTGAGGGAAGCCTCCTAAACGTTTGTCAGAACTTGTCAGATGTCAGTGTGTGTTGTGAAGGTTGTCTGAGGCAGAGTTCAGCATCTTTCAGAACCATTTTCCACACTTTAAATTAACTTTTCTCCGCGTGTTTGTGAATACAGACATCTGGCACAGGACAGATTCATAGAGGTACATGCACTACACGACGAGCCAAACCTTGTCTTTTTTTCCGCTTGTAAAAACGTCACCTGTAGTCTGCCTTCGGTCCCTTGAGGAGCTCTGTAGCTGTTTGGAAACCATACACCTCCCAGGAGGGCGCAGCAGCTCGACCCCGCTCACTGTTCATCCGGATTCAAACATGCACCGGAGAAAGACTGACCCGAGAGCTCACCAGGAGAAAAAACTAAACAAGCTGATCAAATCTGCTCCAGTAAACATTTAAATATTTGTGAAAGGCTTGTTTACACTTTTTTTGATTTGGAAAATTGACCTCTTCAGCTAACACACAGAGCGAGCGCCAAAACAACGGCAGGTAATGAGAAAAAAATAAACCTGCAGAGGCCGAATCCTGCGACAAAACAAGTCTCCCTCACTGCAGATGTCATACAGCATTACTGAAAACACACACACACACACACACATATACACACACAGTAAACAGTCTGTCAAGTTTTCCCACAACTCCCACTACTCTTATTCTAATCTATTCTATTCTATTCTAGCATCTTTTTGTATAGTCTAGATTTATTAAAATCTATATTGTTCTACTCTGTTATACTCTATGTTCTATTTAACTCTATTCTATTCTTTTATGTTCTGCGCTCCTCCACGGTTCTATTCTATTCTATTCTATTCTATTCTATTCTATTCTATTCTATTCTTTCTGTTCTGTTCCACTGTAGTTTACTCTGCTGGATTCTATTTTATTTTATTCTATTGTAGTCTACTTGGTTGTACTTTGTTCTGTTCTTTCCTATGATGGTTTATTCTACTTCACTCTACTCAGCTCTACTGGACTCTACTGTCTGCTGTGCTCTTCTCAACACTTCTCTGTTCTACTCACTTTGACTCTTTTCTGTTGTACTTTATTCTATTCTCTTCAGCTCTGTTTAATCTTGTGACACTAAATTAAGAGGCTGACATTATTGATCGTTCAATCAGAAAATGAATTTGATTTAATTGGAATTTTTCACCACATTGTCTTTCAAATAAAAAATCCCAAGTTGTCAGAGATTTGATATAATAAATAAAAAAAAAACTTTTGGTTTTTAATTCAAGGTGACGTCACCTGATGAGGTATTTTCCACTGTCTTTAGACATTTTATTGACTAAGTAATTAATTGTTTGGAAAACCGTGACAATAAATTAATATCATAATAAAAATAATTCTTAATTGAAGCATTAAAAACTTCTACATTACATGACCTACATTATATACCAGAGAAAGCTATAAGACTATATATTCTTATATATATATCTATAGAGTATGAGGCAAAGTGCATTTTAAAAGGAAAAAAAAAATGGTTCTATCAAAAGATCACACAAAGTTTCCTTTTCCCTCTGACTAACCTGATTTCATGGTCACGTTTGACTGTGAGCTCAGTGTGGGAAGCTGTGACTACGAGAAACGTGAAGCAGCCGCCGACTTTCACGGTTATAAGCGATGTGGCTGAGTTCACGACCTAAGTGTTTTTCTTCTTTTTTTCTTCTTCTTTGCTGTTAGATTGCAACCGTACCTTGTTATGTATCGCAGGTCTGATCACATGTTAGTGATCAGCGGAGGGATTATTGAGTTTGAAGTGTAGGTGGTAGCCTCGAGGGCAGAGAAGCAGACTGATTGATGAAGGTCACTGTTTTCCAACGGTCTGTGAAAATGAGGTGTTATGTTCTTGAGCAAGATATTCAAAGAAAGAAGCCCATGTTGTTGATATTATCACTTCATGTTTTATCATAAATCTGTGAGTGATGTCTGTTCCAGGAGTTTCTGTATTACATAATCACCATAAAAACCGCTTGTTTCTGAGCGACTGTCAGGTTAAAATCATGTCAGTACACCTCAGACATGTTTCCAGTCAAGAGTTTAGGAGCTGTTACTGCACGAGCTGTATTAAACGGCAAGTAACCATAGCAACAATTCTTATGTTTCACTCCATATTAGCATTTAATTCGCCAGTGAAACCAAATTTGAAGGTTTCTAAACAAACTAAGTGAATGAAAGAAACAGTTTGACCACTGGCTGCTGTAGCTGTTTTTGCCTCTAGTTAATGCATAGTAACTTCTAATGTAAACCCTGAACAGGACCGAGGTTAATGGCTTAAATTGAAGAAGACAATTGTACTGTTAATGTGTAATCACAAATAATTTAATGTGTTTATCTCAATGAAAATATATGACATTAAATACACAAAAAATACTGTAAAAAGGTTTTACAGGGCAGTTCGTAAGGAGAATAGGCACAGGGAAACTATTAGTTTTCCTTTATTTTCATTTCTAATTAGTCATTGGTTAAGTGTAATAGTAAACTCCACTTTGTCAAGGAAACTTTTTTCTTCTCCAGCTTGTTCTTTGTTTTCTTTTATCGGGACACATCGTGCATTATCACTGAGATGAGATGTTTTACATTTGGTAGAATACAGGAAAACAGGCAACTTGTTGCTCTCATTGTAGTTGTGGGCAACACCTGCTAGTTACCTAGCAACCACTTAGTAGAAATCAGAGAGTGCATGTCAGCTTAAGTGCTAGAGCCATTATTGTTGTCATTATCAATTAATTAGTTGATAATTTTTTCAATTAATTGATTAGTTCTGTAAAACATCAGAAAAAAGTGGAAAATGAACATAATCATTTACCAGAGCTATGCTTGGGCTAATATTCAATAATATTGAATATTGCTGTATTTCCCACCATCTGCAACATTTTCATAATATCAGAAACATAATGTGACAATGTGGCAGCATCGCTTATACCTGAAACATAAAATACAAGAACATATTTACATAGTATCCCCATATTGTATCTCTTGATATTAGGGCTGGACTGTATAGAGATATTATTATATAAGTGATGTTTTTGAAATAGCTTTTTGTATTCAACCAATATGAGTTTCAGTTAATACTTATTGCCACATAAGACTAGAAAAACTGGCAAATCTTCGCAATGGAAAAACTGGAACCATTTGATTTCTTTTGAATATTCTTGTTACTGTTGGTGTAAATGAAAAAGTCTTCACAACCTTTTTCGCTCCAAGAAAGTTGCCACAACAGAAAAATGACACATTTTAAATGATTTAACTTGTGCTGTGCTAATTCATATTTTGAAACTCAAGTAACTCATATGGTTGGAACAAACATCAGTGAGACATCAGTGACTCAGACCAACCAGTGGTCTGGAGGCTCAACACCTGCCAATGTGCTGAATAATCAGTCTTCAGACTTCACCTGATGACACCAAACATTTGATTGATATTCTTGTATAAATGTTAAAATTACTCATTTTGAGCAGATGTCTTCACACATTTGAAATGGTTCTCGCCACTGTGACGTCTCACTGTCACAGTTTTTGAAGATATATGACAAAATAATTGCAGTGAATAAATCACGAGTTAAGTTTCTGTCAGTGGGATGGTTATGGAAATAAGCTACGACCGAATGCTGCTGGAGATGACACAGTAACGTGAGCCAATGTGTCTGGATTACGCTGCCCTAATTGGAGAAAATAAACCCCCGAGGCCCTAAAGATTTACAACTGAATTAGAGAGTTATTATATCCCGAGACAGGACTGTGTATCAAGCAACCTGTGTTTACTCTCAGCACAGCAGAGCTCACGCTTCCCAGATCTTCCCTGAACACAACTTTAAATAAACAGGCCTATTGAGTTGCAACATGTTTAAACCACTGTTCGAACAATGAGCTGTAATTGCTCCAAAAAGGGGCATAATTGCACTTCTGGTAAGAGATCCTCACAATTGGCAGGTGTTTTCTGATTGGGCGCGGTGACCTTTGTTTTGATAGGTGCATTTGAGTGGTTCGGATGAGCTGTCTGTCAGCGGGAGGACGCCGGAGCCAGTGCCAATCGCGGACGTGGCCGCGGCAGCCAAGCTGCGAAACATTCTCCTCTATGGCATCCAGCTTCATCAGTCAAAGGTGAGCGCTCTGTGATTCCTCCATCCTCTCCATTGTTTTCTTTTATTTCTTTCTAACGTGAGCTCAGAGTTCCTGTGCTGCATATCTGACAGAGGCCAAACTAAACAGAATGGGAAATGTCTTTTAAGTGTCTTGCTCCAATATCTTGTCATGCTTTAATGCTCCAGGCGAGCCTGCTGTCTTTTATCACCCGTCTGTCTATGCTGGTGCGTGTACATGCTTGGATGTGTGTCTATTTAGGGATAAATGTGTCATTAAGGGGGCAGGATATTAACTTTTCACCTTCCACCATATGTGTTGCGGAGAGTTGTTTGAACTGAATGCCAGAGGGATGAAAAGGATGCAGAGGTGCTTTAGGTTTAAAGCACCGTGCAGCCTCGACCACCGCACGTGCAGGCCAAACCTCCACAGTTAAGCTGTGTGTCATGGGAATCCTCCACGAGGCCCGCCAAGCGCTCATTGGAGTCATCAGGGTGGATGCGGTTGACCTGAAATCCATAACTGACTGCTCAGTAATTACAGGATTATATAAGGTTGAATTATTCATCTTGCACAGCAAGAAATGTCAGGATTCATGCTACCAAAGCCGTCAAGTCAAATCATAACGTTTGGGCCAGATGTGCAGGGCAAACTCAAAGACAAATGTTGAATATTCATGGCACTGTTGGCCTTAACTCTGACATCCGGCATGATTTATGTCCAAGACTTACTGCGGCAGTGTGACAGATGAGGCTTCTTGGCAGCTGAATCCTCTCTAACCAGTGGTAAAAACCTCTGTGCCTCAGGCGAGCGGGTGTTTAAGCAGGTTCATTCAGTCCTGCACAAGGAATCCTGAATGATGAGCTGAAGGAGCCCCCGTCTCCTCTGTGGTCAGTGAGTCGGCGTTATGCCGTCAGGCCTTGACGTCACAGTGCTTTCTAATTAAAACAAGATGCTCCGTATCGCTGATAGCACGGCGTGAGATACGCTGCCGGCCCACATATGAGTTTGATTCCGCTATCGGAAGTTGGACATCATTGGTTTTCATCTGAATATTGGAGACTAATGCTGTTAATTAGTCATCCTGCTCCAGCTCCTCTGAGAGAACAGAGAGAAGGGGAAGGGAGTGGACGGCGATAATGCGTGTTTCACCATGATAAAATGCTTATCGTTATGAGATAGTGGAACAGCAGAACGCAGCCTTGTTTAAATCACTGTTAGCTTTTGTTATAATGAGGATAATTCTCCCCAGATGGCGTTCTCCATAGTCGTCGAGATGCCTGCCAACACTTCCTCCGTCAGACGTACAGTATATATGAATATCGCTCATAAAGTCAGCTTTATTTCTTTGGTTTTAATAAAAAAAGATCAGACACGGTGAACAGGAAATCGGTCTGATTGAAAGTTTATGTTTCTGCCCTCAGTCGCTTTAAAGAAAACATAAAAAGTAACAAATAACTTTTGAATAGAAAACGCCTGTGACAGTGACACTGACACAGCAGAGGACCAGACACATTTTTGTCGTGCAACTCACCATTTGTAACGTCCAGAGGATGATGTTTTTTTCCGTTTGGTCACATGTTGTGTTTTCACCATGACAAAACAGTCTGGGTTAGATTATATTATATTATATCTTGCAAAGAAAAGTCAAGTTTGAAAGTCTCAAAATGTCTTTGTAAGGAGTGTTGACTAAAAACATTGTAGTTATGCTGCTGTCAGTGGTTTGTATGGTTTGTTCTTCCAGTGTGATTTGACAGCTCACTTCGTATCAATAAACATTCACTGGGTTCACATTAATAAGATACTAGTTACAGGGTTTACTCGAGCTGGTTAGCCATTATCATTTAGTGTTCATCCATCTAAATGCAGTTTTGTGAGTGTGTTTTGATTCTTTTATTTGTGTTTGTGGCTTTGTGTGTTTATGTGTGAACCAGCTTCTGCACCACAGAATGAAATAACACTGGTCCACATCGTCTCGGTCAGATCTTAAAATTCAGTCTTCTGGTTCCTGGCTTAGTTTATCACAGTGTCAAACATGGACTGCGCTCACCACAGTTGCATAGATAAAATCTTGAATGCTGCTCTAATTTAGGCTAAATGAAGAGTATAGTTATTTTTCTTTGGAGCGTTTTGTTTTGTGGAAATAGTTTGTATGATATAAAGCTGAGGCTGTTTTCATTGGCAACAGCGGTTTCTGGTGAAACAAAGCACAATAACCAAACCAGAGCCATAATCTGTGACCATTTGAACTGTGACTGCTGTTACTGTTTTTAAAGAATTACTGGATGTTCTCCCTCATCACCACCACTGAGGAAGATGCATAACTCCCAGCTGCTCGAGTGGAGCTGCTCTGGAAACAGGGAGGAACAATAGCCTGACAGTCCAAAGTTAAAAAATACAAACTCCTCCAACGCTCACTAATTAACACAACATATCTTGTTTGTTTAATCTCTATACAAACAGAAATGTAAAAGCAACAACTTATGTTTTTGGGGGGAGTATGATAAGCTAATCAACTCTGAGCTCCAGCTCCATGATTTATGCACAGATATGAGAATGTTGTCAATCCTTTCATCTGACTCCCATTAAGAAAATGTCCTAATGAAAAAAAAGTCAACTAGTTTAAGACACGAAAAGACAGTCTTGTGTCTTGACCACCGCACCCATACAGTTTGCTGCACTGTGTGAACATGTTGTTCCATGTTTCCTGTATTTGCAGTGAATTCTGCAACTGAATCGAAACTGCAACAGGAGAATGGCTCCGTGGAAACCAAAGTTATAGGACACTGAGTTAAAGTACATCTTAACTAATTCTTCAAATGAGAAGAAAATGAAAAAAAAAGTTATTTAGTTGTGAAAATATCTGACATTGTAGAAAAGCTGAACTGGGTAAATATTATGAGAAATGTGTTCAGTTCAGTGACTCAGTTTTAACATGCATCAGTGAGGCTTTGTGTCAGCTAAGAATAATAAGCTGAAGCTGATGCTTCTGGATTTAACTGTAAAGGTCAAGGTCAAGACCAGGACATGTTAGTTTACAATACTTCTATATTATAGTCAGAGCTGCATGTCCCTGGAAATATTTTGAATCCACATTCTACTAAAACAAATCCTGGTGCCCCCTGTTGGGTCACCTGGTAGAGAGCATACCATGACAGCTTATTTCTTACTACAGCGGCCCGGGTCCGTGACTAGAGACCCTCACTCTCTCCCTGACTTTCCTATCTCTCTCTCTCTCACTGCAGCTATAACACAGGCCCAAAAATGACATTTAAAACAAATCTCCAATATCCTAATGCAGTACTGTTCCCTCGCCTGACAAACTAGATGAAAAGGTTTAATTAAAATTTCAGATGGCTGAAATTACCTAAGGTATGACTTCAATACTATGTGTATCTTCCAGTTTTTTAAATACAAAATATTGATAAAGATAATCAACCATAAACTGTATTGTTCCTCCCTTAATGATTTCATCCTCAGAACTGAGTGTTTGTTGTCCACTGGACACCAGTGAGAGAAGCAACTGGGGCAAATATTTAAGTGTCCCTCGCCTCTTATTATGCATCACTCTGCAAACTGTTGGACGCACCCACTGTTTTGGAAAGTAACGTCCATTTGGCTAATTGAATTTTAACCTTTGACAGTTAAAATGCATGAGCACATGGAATTGTGTTCGTCCCGGAGAGGCTGGGGAAATGATCCGCCTCGCAGACCTCTCATGATGTCTTTCTGGATAAAAAGTGGGTTTTCTCAAATGAGGCCTGACTTTGGTTTCACATTATTCAAACACTCAGCCGATGAGGCACAAAGCATCCAGCAGCGAGTCGCCATGCGTGCCACTTCGTGCGTCAAGAGGAGAGAGTGAAATGGAGTCACGGACAATGAACGGCAGTCTCTCTGAAGGGACATGTGATCAAAGCACTTCTTGAGAGTCCTTTTCCGTTTGTGTTGCCGTCTCTCTGAAGATGCCCACAAGCCAAACATCAGGTGCAATAATGTGTGAAAACCTCAAACCGTCTAAGGATGTTGACTGAGAAATATTCTGACACCGGATCCTCATAAACTGACACGATGTTGTGAAAACGGTGACGGTATACACTATCAGTGTCTGCTGTGGCGATAGGAAGTGTCATTGGATCCCTCCTCGCACAGGGTCCTGGCGACTTGTCATCCGCTGAAAAGGGAGTTGTCACAGTGATATATGGGTGTTGTAATCCCTGCAGTGAGAGCCCTGATGTTTACCCAACCCCATATTTCCTCCTCCTCAAAGAGCCCGGACTGGGAATCCTAAACCTGAGAAGAGATTAGCCGGCCAGGAAGAAAAGAGAGGGAGAGAAAGGAGAGGAGGGAGGGGATGGAGGAAGAAAAGGAGAGGACTCTATAGGTGTATTCTCCTCTGCCTGTTCAGATCTAGGTCTGAAAGGCAGACAGGTGAAACCATACACGACCCATCGAAGCTCTTGCTGTGACACCCGTGGAGTTGTACCCTCGCCGGGGTCAAGGGAGATCAGGGATGTCTGCAGTCTCTGTGGCTTCAGCACACTCCTGACTTTTCACAGGTTAAATCTAATGACTGGTCTTAATGGGGGCTCAAGCTTTGCATTAAAAGAAACAAAGTTAATTGTGGCAAATAAGTTTATCTTCTCTACCAGCCACAAACAGCACTTTAAAGGTCCACATATCAACCTGCGGTCTGCAGGTTGTGAGATGATTAATGGGATAAGACAGAGAAAAATGTACTGAAATTAATCTAAGATGTTTTTTTTTGGGGGGGGGGGGGGGGGGGGGGGGGGGGGGAGAGAATCACCCTTTAGTGTAACTGCTCATTACTCACAGACATGAGTCAAGTAGACAAAGATTCATTTTAATCAAAAAAAGTTTGGGAAATAGTGATTTATAGAACATAATTAGAGTTGCAACTAATGATTATTTTCATTATTGTTTAATCTGCCAATTATTTTCTCAATTAATTGATGAAATGTTTAGTCTATAAAAGAATTGAGGACAGATGTGAGCTCTCCAGTTGCTCGTTTTGTCCGAACAACAGTCTAAAACCTGCATCTTTTCAGTTTCCAATCAAATAAAACAGAAAATCTTAAAGCAGAAAATCTGGAGATACAGATGCTAACACGCTCACATTGACAATGCTAACATGCTGATGTTTAGCAGTTATAATGCACACAAACAAATTTGTTCACAACACAAGTATTGGACAAAATAAAATTTTGATCTGATGATGTTCTAGATGAAGTAATTTATAATTTTGATCCTCCCAGTAGTTGTTGAGGGATTTCACACAAAACCTCATGGTGACGCTAGAGAAAAGGTCAGGGGACCACCAGAGTCATTAGGCCTCATCATCTGGGATGAGCTTGAATGATTGTACAAGGTTTCACTGCGAGTCATTTGATAATTGTTGAGATATTCAGTCTAGACCAAAGTGGGTCGAGGGACTGACTGATGTTGCCGTCCCTAGAGACTTAAAGTGAGCCAAAGTTAATAAAGTCATTAACAGTCAGGTTTCACTGCAAAGTTCCATAACTAAAACCTGCTGCTTTAGTTAAAGGAATTACACACTTCTGGAGAATTTGCTAAACAAGGCGCCAAAGGCAAATGATTTCTCCAGAGGTCTTTGTCCACACTTACTCTCACACTACATCTGTCAGGCAACATACGCAGCTTATCCTTTTTAGGTGCCACAAAGCAGACAGATGAAACCCTACACAAGCAACCGAAGCTCTTGCTGTGACACCTATGTATTTGCACCCTGGCGGGGTCAAGGGAGATCAGGGACGGCTGCTGTCTCTGCTGCCTCAGCACACTCCCAACCTTTCTCCTGGCAAATCCAACAATTGTCCTTAGATGAATAAGTGACTGGTGTTATATTTTCTTTGATGAAAGGGGATCGGGAGCTCTAATGTACCCTGAGAGTCTATTGTCATTCCAGTTTACAAAGATGAAGAGTAATCTAGTCAAGGCCGACAGACAGCTGAGGGGAAATTTTAAGTAAGGAGTGAAAAAACACTGACTTAAAACTACAATATGCAAGTTCTGGAAATCAAGCAAGCACTGGCATGCGACTCAACAGCAAACCACTTGGCTCCTCCCACCCCTTCCTCTCCTTGTTCTGTTACGCTCCGCCCCTCACCTACAGCCTCGTCGTGTTTGCAGTCTCAGCTAATGCCGGAACCAGAAGCCAGCTAGCGACATCTTCCATCAGGTGATACTAGCAGACCAGCGGCTTGTTTACTGCATGTATTGATTGACAGACGTGAGCTCCCACCCCTAACTTTGTCCTTCACTGATTGGTTAGAAGGGCGGGGCTTGCTTAAAATCTTTGGATGAGGATATCTCTGCACTGCTGCCAGACCGAGCCTTGACGCTGCCTCTACACATCAAGATGTTATTTCAACTGAAAAATATTAGAAAGGTACATAATTAAGCTTTAAATGAACCATTAGATAAGCCAATGAAAACACTGAAAGCAGCCCAGATAAGACATGACGTGGCATCTCACGAAGCTGTTTTTGGTTGCCCAAACAACATCTCTGGGAGGACTGACAGATTTGGCGAGTCATCTTGTATTTGTCCATGATCCACTGCACTTAGCATCAGAATAAAAGTCCAGAATCCACCCTGGCCCTCTGCACAGTTTTTCCCCTGCTGTTTGCCTAAGTACTTGTCTTTGTTCAGATGATTATGTCTTTAAACTTTATCCAAGATCCCCCTGGAAATGTGGATGAGAGCACTTGGCTCCCTCTGTGGAATCCTGACATCTCCATACAGACAGAAGCCCGAGGATCGCTCCCCTCCACACTGATGCACTTGAAGAGTGTTAGGGTCAGAGCCTAGGGAGAGACTCGCACTGCTGCAACATGTGCAGGATATCAAGTCTGATCTTCCATGCCGAGAGTGCTCCAGATGTGTGTCGGCATGTGTGAAACTTGACCGCTGGAGTTTGGCTCAAGGAATTAGACATACCAAAGCGGTGTTTACTCAGCTTTGATTTCGTAGATTAAAAAGACCAGCAAGCGCAGTGTTTGGGTTGATGTGACTTGACTCAGACTCTTGCAGACGATTTGGAAATGACATTCCAAGAGCGAATTAGTGTTACAAACAGATTGTATGTTCTTAGGGAGGATTAATGTCAGCCATCTCTTCACAATTAGTTTGTAAACATTCAATCAAACAGAGTAAGGTCGAAACACACGTGTATGACTGTTTTGCCACTTGCTTTCTGAGCTGTTTCTGACCACCCACAGTAGTCCTGGTTTGAGTTTTCTCTCAGCTCTTCAGTCTGGTCTTAGGAGAACACAGCTCCTCAGAGATTATGCTTTTATTTAACAGGCCTCATCAAAGTTTGTTTTTGTGGGACTCACCTTCATGCTGTGCCAGTGCTTTTATTTTCTGGTTGGGTGTGGTGGATGACCTGATGCCCCAAAATGCTAGTAAAACTTTAGGTAATGCTGGTAAATTTATCTGCTTTTCCAGTCATGCTGGCAAACTAGAAAGGACTCAGAGGGCATACTGTATACCTCTGTCAAATTTGAACAGTCTAAATTAGTAATTTTACGTGGAGCAAATGCTTAAAATATTTTTAACCTTGTTCCTGATCCAGACCTTTTTCAAAGATGATCTTTTGATCAGCTGATGTTGCCCGTGATTTTGGGAAAATACGGGAATATAAGAGCTCTGAACAAAGACGTGTTGCGCAAAATTTGAGTCATGACCAGAATAATGGTCATTTTTCTTACTTTGTGCTCCACTTATAAGCAAAGTGACAGAAAATTTATTTAGAAATTCTGGATCAGGCCTTGTGCCCCACCCACCGCGGCTGCTCGTGCTTGGTTGACAGGTGAGTCTGTTGAGACCAAAGTCAGTGATTAGCAGACTTATCAGAACAGTTAGCATAGTTAGCATCTTTGATTTGTTAACGTTGTTGTCATAGCTGGAACTGGCAGTGGCTGATAACAGTGTTTGGGCTTGTGTTAATACAAATTCTGTATTTTGCCCGCCCCCCGTCCCTGCAAGTTGACGGGATTGGTGCCTTGTTATATGACGTATGAAACCCTGGCTGTCGGAATTGTTTTTATCAGACTGTCATTGGTTCACTGCAGTTTCAAGGTGGAAGTACGCAGTTGTGGTGCTGACTGCTTATTTCGCCCATGATATGTCTTGTATTATAAGAAAACATCATATGGACATGTGAGCAGAGTTAAAAACTTGATTTTCATCAGAGGGTGCCTTTTAAGGACCAACACAGCACATGTTTTCATTTACAGCTGAATGTCAGATTTCATGTACTGACCACCCCAGCAGCAGTAGACAGACGTACGTGATCGGGCCGTGTCCTGGTTAATTATTTTAACCTCAGTCTCACTACATGTGTAGCAGTGGCTACACACAGACCGCTTGGGTTATACCCTGAAAACTTTTATTTTGCCTTGTCTCATTATTTAGTAGGGTGCTATAGCCAGGAAATTGCTGCATTTATGTTTATTCATTTACTGTAAACACAAGTAACCATTTAAAGTTCTTGGGATTCTGAAGTTTTACCTCTGTCGCTGCAGTAGGCCTGGAGTGTAGTTAAATTTTTAAGGAGGCCAGTGTCCTCTTCAGCATATATGCCTTAGTTTCAGAGCCTGAACACACAGCCGCTGTAAACATAAGTCCTTAAGGGACAACCTTAAAGCCGCCTTTTGTTCATTAGGGTGATGACCTAAGTTTTTGCAAAACTTCGGAAAACAATAGTTAAAGCATGGCTTTAGTGGATGACCAGCCATGTTTTTTTGGAGGTCTTCCCCAGCAGTTTGAAGGTTCAGTTGGCTGTTAAAAAAAGGGAAAGCGGCTGGTGGCTATTGGGATTTGGTCTCCAGTGCTAAAGTCAAATTTCCTGCTCTGATGGAATTTCAAGGTAGGATTCAAGAACTCAAATTTGGTCGTATATTTAGTGTCCTCAAATGAATTATACAGTCCTGGAGTTTTCTCATAAAGAGTCATGTAAAAATGATTTTTTCTCACCAGATTCTTGTCGCGACCCCTTCTTGTTCTCACACTACATCTGTCAAGCCACACAGCCGGCTATATCCTCCTGATGTTTAGTCTGCGGTTTACCGTTATTTTGACAGCACTACAAAAACACGGTGTTGCACCTATGTTTATATGTTTGGCTTACGGCCTACTACGATTACAATCCCATGCTTGTTTTAAGGATAGAAGTGAGGGCACTAAGCCTTGGCCAGGATGTGCGCTGCTGAAAACCCAGGTTGTGATAAATGTCTTGTTTTGTGAAATGTTCCTGCACCTGCAGCTGACCTCAGATGGCCTGGGATAGACACTGTATTTGGCTTCTTCGGTTTTCTGTAAATGATACAGTGTGATAAGTAAATGAGGCATCCGTGGAGGGTGTGTGTGCTCGTGGGGCTCTCTCCCCACATGTGGGATTCGGTATGTCCCAGTTCATAAATCCCACCCAAGCTTTCATGCTTTCATACCTCCTCAACTAAGGATCCATTGTTCTGCTTACTGTTTTGAGGTATGTCTTTCGATGAGTTCAATTCAAACAAAGTCGTCTCTCACCAGAGCTTGTTGAAAAAGTTCCTAGTGAGGGGATCCATTGGAAATACAGACCCCCTCACTGTCCCATTCTTAGCAGGGTTTGGCTTCTCTGAAGAGGGTACACAGAAAGAGAAGTCGTACATTAGACGAGACTAACAATCTGCAATGTTTGCCCAGTGGACGCCCCTAGACAGGATATTTTGGAAACCTGTGTTGAAAGAGCTTTACCAGTGTACCGTGAAAGGCCTGTGTGGTAGCAATTGTTCCCTCCGTGGGCTCTGAAAAGCAGTTATCAGTGCAAAAGTTTGCTCTTTCTATGGCTGGAAAGTCTGAGGGAACTCACAGTGGCACAAAAGTAGGGTGGGATACAGACTTATTCATTTTCCTACATTACTATCCCTTTCAGATGAAGTGAGGCAGAGTGGGAACGACACGGGTATCTAAAATACAGACATTCAGGCAGCGACACTAAATACCTCGGCAAAATTCAATAAAACACATTCCCCTGGAAACGCTTCATCTGTAAGAAGTACGAAATAATGCTTATGTCCTTGTCATCTCTGTCAATTTGAGCTCTCAGTCTCTTAGCTTGGATCCGAGCTGATTTTCATATTTATGGCTGAACTTTTGGTGTAAGTGTGATGTATACTCTGAAGGTTGTTTAGACCCAGAGCTCAGCAGTAAATATTAAAACTGGCTGGATCTGAGCGAGTGGAGGTTTTATCCCTTCTCTGTGGACTTCAGTGTAGCTAAAGCTCCTGAGTAAAGTTTGGCGGGATTATTGGTCATCTTTGATTCATTTCATCTCAACCGATCTTTGATGTATCATCTGCTCTTTTACTGGTCTCCAGTCAGTATCCAGCTCATTGTCATAAGTGAAAAGTACTAAAGCGCTGTACATGAGCACAATTTTGAGGTATACTCTACTTTATTCCTTCTTTCTGACCTTATATCCTTTCCTGTTTCCCTCCTCCTTTACCTTTTCTATTGATCTTAAAGCAAAAAAAAATCCCCAATGCTGGATGTAGAGGTTTTCACTTAACAGCAAAATTAAACCTGACCTACTTATTTACATAATTAGTACTTTTAAGATGTATTAAGGAAGCAACTAAGGACAAAACTCTCTGTACTTTTCTTCCATCCCTCTTTTCTCTGTTCATTCCACATGTTGTTTCTTAATCTTGTTGTGGATTTTTGAGTTAAAGCACTGTACACCGACACAGAAATAAAAGCACAGACACTGATCGACCCAAAGATGAATAAAAAGCTTATTATTGATCAATAAGGGGGGCAAACCTCACACAAAGCTGGCAAGTATGATCATTCCCTGTTGTAACAATACAGAGTTAGGCTAAAGAAATGGACACAGATTAGCCAATTACATATCATCTTATGATTACAACCAATAGTAAACACCCATGAAATATACTGTACATCCTTGTGTCTTTCCAAAGATACCAGATATGTCACGTTGAATGGGGAAATGTGTATAAAATACAACGAACATTTGCTAAGAGGAGGGATGATAATTCAGTTCATGAGATTAACTACCCTCTTAAAAAATGAGCATGGATAACAAGTTAAGTACAGACTTGGTTCTTAAGTTATCCTTAAGTGAGGGAAAAAATTTTTAAAAAGGTACTTGGAAGTGGGAGAATTTGTCAGGCACAAACCGAAGGAATTCCATAAAAGATATTGCTTGAAAAATAATCTGTAAATGTACTTCAAATATTTACATAGTCTTCTATGATAATGGTTTTCGATTGGAAGTTTGGATTGTAGAAGAAATTTAAATCTGAAGTCTACGAGTCTCTGGAAATAAATAAAGGTTAAAGTAAATGAACAATTTTTAGGTATTTTCTTTCCTTTTTGTATGTTCGTGCTTAACTCCTTCCTTCTTGAACTGATCAAAAACATCACAATCCACATGTTTTCATCTGACACTGAATGCTAACACTGTGCTTTATAATTAGCACTTTTACTTGTGATATTTGAGGATATTTTTCTGCTCTTACTTGTTTACTTCTACTTTTGTACTCCCATTGACCAGCCTGTGGTTCAATCATTACAAACTCACGCTGTGCAGCCAAACATTATCCAAACCCACAGATCTTTATTTAATTTTTTAGTGGAGAACCCAAAGTTTCCAAAGATACCAAATATGTCAGACTGAATTTTGGGGAGAATCAGTATAAAACGACGCACGAGACCTCTAGTATATTTCCAGGAATATAAACATGGAGTCTTTGGTTTGAATATGTCATTCAGTCTAAATATTCTGTAGCTTCTATAAAGACCTAGAACAAGCTGACAGAATATATATGATACTAGACAGTGTGGAATAACAGGATTTTCCAACTTAAGGGGGAATAAAAGGGGGATATTAAGGGATTGAAAATTTATATGCAGGGCTTTTACTTGTAACTGTGTTTTTTCCCCACTGTGGTGTTCCTGCTTTTACTAAAAGATTTTACTCAATCTGCTGCCATTGTTCACTATATCAAATGATTCTCCACAGGGCCTCAACGGTGTAAAATTTGGGGCTCTAATCAGACTTTTGGACTTTGGAGTAATTGGACCTGTTACCCCCTTCTCTCTTCTCAGTTTAGCCCCTAGCTACTGCCTGTCTTCAATGATACACGGAGAGGAGGGAGGGCAGCAGGACCACAATACCCACCCAGGGACAAGCTGTCAGAAGCCCTGAAACACTATCCTCTCTCAGACCAAAGCGCTGGGTGTTTTTAGCAGTATTGTATCACTGGGATTCAACACGCAGGTCATTTGGGGAGAGTTTTTTCCGAGAAATTACTTCATCTATTTAAGAGCTGAAGTTAGAGTAATGCTCAGTGAAGTTCATGTGAGGTGGTGGTTGAAGCTTTAAAGACTCCCATAGTGGGGATTGCTGTCTGGGTCTTAATGCTAGTAATGATACTGCCCTCAAGTGGATTATACAGCTATTAGTACCAGTGCACCCTCATATCAGAGGAAAACATGCAGTGACAGTAAAATGATAAAAAGAGGTGATAAAAACTTTTTAAATGTTCTTGGCCACTTTACGTATTGTAGCTGGTGTGACTCTAACAACTCTTTCCAGTTCTCTTGGCTCGGGCTCAGTGCCAAGCTTTTTTTTTTTTCCATAGGCTGTTTTTCAATTAGGACCCAGCTCTCTTGGCATTTCATGAAGGGAACAGAAGTGGAAGCCCTCAGCAGCAGCAGCGGCAGCGGCAGCAGCGGCAGCAGCAGTCCTTGGGGCTGGGGATCACGGGAGTATGACAGAGACATGCAAATTGTCACTGTTAAAGGTCCTAATTGTTGAAACCTTTGAGCTTCAAAGCAGGTCCTTCTTGTGTGGCAGAAATGCTGCTGTGCACTGCTCTCACATGGAAAGGTTGATTGCACCCGTGGCATTCAAGAGTAGAGAGAGTTTGAGGATTGCTTATTGTGTGGTCTGCTGATGCCCCCCTCCCGCCCCCCCTTGCGCTCTGTGTTTCAAAGACCTGTCACCTCATGGCTTGTCAAAATCCTCCCTTTAAACAGGAGGCAAAAATAGAAGCTAATGATTGAAGTTCCATTCCATAAACCTGTGGTTACAGTTTGGAATAACAAGGCTGTTGCATGTGTTTGTGCATTCATACACATGGGAGTGATTGTTGAAAACATTGTGCTTTTAGTTATTGCCCGGTCATATGATTATATATTGAATTATTTATGTATTAAAACAGTGCTGTCACTTAGTTCTGTAATACGATTTGTCTCTTGGACTGGAATCTGGGGTCCTTGCTGGACAGAGTAAAAATAAAAAATGGAAGTATAAAGCCCCCTGAACTCTCTCCATCTATGACTCCTATCCAGTGGTATTTTTCCCTTGATACCAGTTCATATATTGTTTGCTGACAGACTCTATTTTTGAATGTGAAATCTGTCAGGAGAAACTATCTAAATGCCAACAAGGCCACCAAAGGATTGGATGCGTCAGTAATCGATGTAGCAGGAGCTCTGCTGTCAGTGGAAAAAAAAGTGTTGCATTTCAACATGTAAATGTGTCGCTTTCACGTTTAAATGTGGCATAAATTACAAGTGATAGACCTTCCACTAATGTGAATAAATGATGAAACCTTTGGCTGGGAAATCCTTTAAGTGAGGATTTGTGGCAGGTAATGATTATGAAGTGGAAAGTGAGGTTCCCTCACGTCTAATAATAGTAAAGTGAATCTCATAAAAATGGCTCGTTTTAAAGTAAAATAAAATAAAATAAAATATCCTTCTACTGACTGCACTTAGACTCTGGCACATGAAGAAATTTCTATCTTTGGAATATATGAAGATTAACCTCACATTGTAAACAGGTGAGGAGTGCGTGTTAGCTCAAATAGCTCCATCAATCAGACTAATTCGCTTGTGGTTTTCATCTCACAGGCTCAGTTACGCCTTTGCTGCAGGTTTTTATCTCATGTCTGTCCAAACTCCCCGCTTCACTTCTGTTTGTCTCAGCACTGCCACAGTGAGAAATATTCAGCCGCGAGCGTTCGTTAACTGGTTTCTCCATCTCTGCACTCTGCTGCAGTAGACACTGGAGCAGAGACAGTGGAAAAGCCTCTCAGTCAACGCTGGAGGACATAGGCTGTGATGATGATGAAGATCTGGAGACATGCAAATCCCTCCAGGATCACATTCCCCCTCTGTGTGTGTCTGGGAGGGTGCATGCACTTAAGCACAATGAAGTGTCTCCACAGTTTGTGCATGTGTTACATCTTTTGTATGTGTGTGTCCCAGCACGTGTATTCCGTTTCATGGATGTTTGTGCGCCCGTAACAATGAGCCAGTGAGCTGCTCATTAGCGAGCTGCTTTATTCATCCTGGATGGCTCTCAGTGGAAAGAGGAGACACGAGCTGAGCGTGGCGCTACCCCCGCCAACGGCGCACGAAGCCCGGGTCAGGAGAGGTACCAGCTCTGTCCTGTCAAGACCAATCACTTGCTGGAGTGAAGTGTGAGCTCATCCCTGAGAAACGGATCAATCAGTTTGCAAGTTCCTCACACTGAAGTCATATAGATTTCAGCCTGAAAGCAGTTAGATATGTAAATGTCTCTGCAGCCTCGGAGTTTGTTGCTGTTCAGTAACTCTACCCTTTTGTCGTGCTTTTTTCTCGACCACATTTGAAGCCTGAGTGGCAGTTGTGACTACTTAAAACTGTGCCACGAGTCAATGAAGTGCTCAAATCGTATTTGTGTTCCACTGTGCAAGCGGCTACTTGATTTAATGATGCTGTTTTATGAAGCATGATTCATATTTCAAAGGCCACGTATCTGGAGTGGAAATAATTCAGCGCTCGGGCTTCCACAGACTTAAAACTTTGATCCTCCTTGGTGATCTTGATTTGCCATTGCTTTTTCTTATTTTCTTGTGAGCAAACGTAACTGTTTTTTTTTTTGTTCTGCCTATAAGAAAACAGACCTCTATAATAGAGTCATTAGCTGTGGTTTGATGGCTGTAGCTGTCTTCAATATGCCCGAGACACCCACAAGTTCTCGTGACTTTCCCATGGTCCTCGTCCATGTACTTGGGTGGTAATCTGCCGATGATCGCGCTCATCACATTTATCATCCCCGCGGCCTTTTAGCTCCTCCAAACACATGTAACATCTCAAATACTTTCCGTGTGAAGATGTAATTGCTTTTAGATAACAATCAAAGGAATGCTTTGAACTGATAAACAATGAAAAGATGCCGTCAGATCTACCAGAGCTCTTTGATAACTCACTCAGAGCTCCTGACTGATCACTGATGAATCTTTGCGTTATTCCTGTGGATATGTGGACAATGTTGTGCTATCAGCGGCATTGTGTTGACTGGTTACAGATGTACCAGCCCACCTCCTCATGCCTCGTAGTAATAATAAAACCACAGAACAATGACTTGGTTACATTGTAAGGAAAAACTGGAAAAACTCACTTTTTTCCTTTTAATCCACTTCCTTTGATCCTTCAATGGTTTTTCCAATTGTAAATATAAAAGCATATTAAGAAAGGATTGTAGATGCTGAGGCTAAATACCTCTGGATTACAATCAAAACTATCATATTTAGAATTTTTTTTTTTTTTTTCATCACCCGTGTTGCTTTAATCAATGAGAGGCTGGAGCGACTAATTTGTACTCTAGTGCCTTGGTTCCCCCATTCAGTCAGTTGGTGTGGAAAATGCATGTCATCTGAATCCCCCTCCACTGGTTCTGATTAGGGAAGAGTGCTCCGGGAGTTCTGGATCCCGGGTCTCTCGCTCCCATTAACCACGGTCAGGCCTGATTCCACGCACATCACTCTCACACCTCGTCATCTTACCGTCCAATCCCCTGCACAAACTGGTCTCTTAAAAGCTGGTCAGTGGAGTTAGGCTGCATGATCGAGAAAGAACGGCTTGAAAGGGAGATTATTTTTTCCTCCTTCTGATCCTCCACTCGGCTCCAAATGTGTTAAATTGCTGACACATAGTTGAGAAGCAAAATGTATTTGGAAGCCAGAGCTCACAAGTTCACAAATCATATATATTTTTGTCATTTTAGGGGGATATAGTTTTAATCATTTTTTATTTTCCTGTCTGTGGATGTTAGAACATTAAAAGCTTTGTGAAAAAGCCTCCTTAAGCCATCTTGAATGATTTTATTCCACTTTAAGAAAACCTGCCTTTGAGATCTGGCTGATAAAACTCATCAGAGACTCAAAAGAGAGAGTGTCACATTTGTTGGTGTTTTTCTGGTCCTGTTTTAAAGGATAATTACGGTTTATTCCAATTTGGATCTAATTATTATAGGTTTGGCACTTGCTTTTGTCTGTTTTGATGACATTGTACTTGGCAAAGTAATAGGCCTGTTTAACAGCAGACATTTTGACATCTCATAGCGGGATAAGCACAAGTGGAACTAATAACGGTAATAAAAGGCTGCATTCCAATCAGGTGGTGCAGTTCACTCTCAAGACTTACTGGAACACCCAAGTGGAACTCAGCCATCGTTAATGTCATTAATTTCCTTTCCTGGTAAAAAAAAAAAAAAGACAACTGTGAAGACGGTCTGTTGTTGAGATCTGAAAGCACAGCAACATCCCTAAGAAGTCAGGTGGGGAAAGACAAGCACACAGAAGGTCAAACAGGTTTGAGACTAAGCCTCAGATGAGATTAATTTATTTGAAAGAGAAAACAGTAGAACAGTGAAATTATCACCCAAATTGTGTATCTGTGCTGATGAAAATCACGTTTTTAACCTTGTTAAAATGTCCATATGATGTTTTTTATACAATACATGAGCATTTCATGAGCAAAAGAAGCAGTACACATCATGACTGTGTATTTCCAGCATTAGAACTGCAGTGAACTAATGATAGTCGTGTAAGAACAGATTCAGACAGCCAGGGATTCATAAGTCATATAACAAGGAACCAATCCTGTCAACCTGTGGGGACAGGATTGGTTCCTTGTTATATGACTTATGAACTACTACTACTATGTCAGTACAGAGAGCGAGAATTTGCATTACCACAACCACTGACACTGTGTCAGCCACTACCAGTTACAAGCTAACAAACAACATAATAATTTAACTATGTTTACCATTCTGATACGTCTTGGTGCAAAATAAACTCCTCAAAAATTCCTGAGTCTGGGTCTGACTGAGGCTCAAACATGTGGCCGAGTCTCTCTGATGTTTCCTCCTCTAACCATATTGATACTCTGTTCTTTCACCTGTCAACCTGGAGCAAGCAGCGGTGGTGGGCGGGGCATAACGCCTGATCCAAATTAGTAAATGAGAAGCGTAGATGTGTATCCAGACCCAGTTTTTTTTTTTTTTTCACTTTTTATCTGGAAAAACAATGTTAAACAAAATATGAGTATTTTTACAGTTTAAAACATGTCTGGAGAGGAACTTTAAGATTATCTATCACAGTTTACAGATCAACCTCCAGCATCAACTTTGACCTACTCTACTTACCATAGTTTGCATGTAGCTTGTGCACTAACAGATTATTTACTTACATTTTGAGAGCCTGCACTTTGTCTTACGTCGTTGATCATCAACAGGTGCAGATTCTGACATTTTGCCTGGTATCTGTTGTTTTTAGCCTCAGTCTTTCAGCATGATATCATTCATGTAGAGATCTAGTTAAGACTCTTTTCATTTGGGTCCCGGTTTTAAATCAAGTCAAGCAGAAATATAAAGAGTCATCTGGAGACAGTGACAGTTGTCATTTTAGCCAGCAACATTCATAACCATCGGTGAGAAAGGAGAAACCTGATTTTGTGGGCCTCTGTGTGAAATCAAGGACCCATTGTTTCAAAATTGAAATTAATTTTGATGGTAAATCTGCCGCTGTTGTCACTGTAAAGTGCTATGTGGCGTGTGAGAACTGAAAGCTTGACAGGCAGAGCCAGAGTGAGTAAGAGAGGGTGCTTCTTAAAAAATGTGAAAAGAAGCCCAAGGATATAATAAACCACATTATCCTTCCACTTAATTTTGACAGCTAAGTGTAAAATTTGTAGCTTCCAGTGAATGAAGTCTATCCCAGGCCTTTCTTTTTTCTGTTCTCTGTGGTATACACCTTTTTTGTGTTTTCAGTTGTATGTGCTGGACTTATCAAGTTTCAAGAAATGAAAAATCTTTTTTACATGTTCTCCCTCATGCATGCTGCTACATCAAAAGCTTTGTCAGAAACCTTATTAAAGTCCATGATCCATTTATGAAAAAGTCCAGGTAGAGCATGAAGCATAAATCTATGTGAGGAACAAGCTGGTGATTAAAACAAAGTAAAAGTTCCTTGAACTGCAGGGCCTTTGAAAGATGGAAAGCAGGTCATTCTCAGGACTGATCAAGAAACTAAATCAAAGTAGGGAGTCACTGTAGCCTAAGGAGTCGAGACAGGGGAGTGAAAACCATTAAAAGTGCATTGTGTAAGCGGTTTGTGTAGAAAAAAGAAGAAAGAGATATAGAAGAGAGGAATCACGACAGCAAAACAACCACAACAGTGGAGTTTGACTGAGCGAATGAGAGAGTGTTTGGTCTGCTTTTGTCTTAATGTGTGGTTTAGCATAGATCTGTCTAATATCATGCACCATAAATCTCAAAATAGGCCATATTGGTTCACAGGCTTCAGAGGACTTGACATTAACACAAATTTGTGAAAAAAAGAAAGTTAAAGTGCCTTAATTCTGCGGCATTTTTCTTTCCCCTTCTTTGGAAAATTGCTTCCGTCTGTTGATTGAACATGCCGTAACATAACATGGGAGTCACGAAACTCCTCCAACTCTGACTCTTGCAGTCAAATTAAATGTGGTGGGTTCAGATTGTCGTTCAGCTCATGCTGTGTTTATTCAACCTCACAGCTGAATCGCTGCAGGTGTCAAGAGATGAGGACATGAAAAGGAGCTAAGGGTTTTTTCTCTCATCAGGTGCATCCTTGTGGGAATTTCAGCATCTGGGATGCTTTTATGACTGTCGGTCATCATTTTTAAAGAAAGTGGCAGCTAATGCTAAATTCATAAAATCGCCCTCTTCCCTTTTTATCATTTGTCAGTGATGTTGATGCAGTTGAGAGTGAAACCTCACCCTTGATGTTGTAACTCCTTCCTAACTGGACTGTTACTTAACTGTTGCCATCATTACAAGTGGAACAACATGGGTATGGTTTAACTTTGTTTACTGCTGGTTTGAACCGGCTGCTAATGCTAACTGGATGCTGCTGGCAGGCCCATAAAGTGAAGCGCCTGTACAAACATTTGGATGACTCCAACTGAGTCGTGACTAGGGAACAAAAAAGATAAATGTGAACAAATGTGAACCTCCATGGGGAAGTCTCAGTTTGTTACTGTAGGACCTCACTACCGAGCTGATGTAATGAGCGAGGCGGCTTGTTGCTATTGTGCCTGTCTGTAATTTTATGTTCTTCGACACATGACCTCCCGCTCCTCTCTTTCTCCCTCCCTCTCAGGACACCGAGCGTTGGGAGAGGTCAGTGTTAAGGGTCGCTGAGATCACTTCAGCCCTGATCCGGGAGAGGGGCCCCGCCCTGGTGGGACAGCTTCTGCAGGCATGAGGGGAAGCAGCACCAACAGAAAATCCCCTCAACATGACTCAAAAATGCTGCACGGAGGAGACGATTTCCTTTTTTTCCTCTCTACATCCATCTCTTTGTCGATTACAGCAAGGTTAAAGGGATACGCCCATGATTAAATATTGCAACCTCATAAAGTTTAGTAACTTTTAATACACAGAAACAGAATGGCCAAAACTGAAGCAGCAGAGGTCTACATATCCTCATTTTTAGTCCCAGGTGCGTGCCAAGTCCAGAAATCTTGAATCCTACTCTGCACATAATGCAACTCAAGCAATTCTTTTCTTAAACTCTCCCTGTCTGGTACACAAGCACACTGTCCAAACTCCATTACGCTAATCTGTAAGATGACCCCCGTCCTGGAAGGCTGGTGATTTGCAATTTTCAATTACCCAGAACAGAAATACCGCAAAAGTTATTAACTTCAAACATTCTGCATAATCACTCAGAGAGACTAAGAGAACTGGATAAATCATCTCCTTCTGTCTTAGGCCATGAACTTATCAATCACAGCTTGTACGATACATCAACAAGTGAAGTGACTGATGGAGGCGAGTTTGGGGCGTTAATGATAACAGTTAAATTACTGTATTGTGTCATAACCACTGGAAAAAGCTATTAATGACTGAAACACCAATATGTAACAAGAAGGTTCGTATATTTTTTTGTACTTCATTAAAACTGCTTCTTTAGAGCAATAAAAATGTGTTTTTCATATTCTACTTTTCCCTTTGTTCTTTTCAAAGAAATATGATTATGAGCTTCATTGAGAAAGTATTCACAGCTTCCCATAATAACACAATGTATTTTCAGGTGTGCTGGAGGAAATGGGTTCCTGAAGTTTAGATGCAGGCCTGGTTGTCTGTCTGCGAGCTCATGCTTCACTGAAGCCCTTAATGAAGCAGCTCAGTGCAGAGCAGGCTCCTGTTTCCTGCAGCGAACCAGCTCTAATACGACCAGAGTCTGCAGCAACTTATCCGTGCAGAGGGTGATGGTGGGGAGAGAGAGTGATGTCGTACACCCATGTAGATTGTGCTTTTATTCCAGGAGTTAAGATATGAAGCCATGAATGTCAAATACATAGAGGGTCTTGGTGACTGGAGGTCATCAAGCTTAAATGCTGAGAGATTTCAGGAGGTCAGTTTATCTGTCCTCTGTAAAATATTCTCATTATGATAAAATTAATGTGAGAAATGAAAAGTGAGTTCATTCACTGAAAGCCTGATGACAGAAAATAAATCTGTAGCTACTTTGCTACTTGCTTACAGCTTCACAACTCAAAAAACTTTGATTGGCTTTTTTTGTTGTGTGATAATCATCTGTGGGTCCATCAATATGACTGGTAGTCATTTGATCCACTGTAAATATAGAAATATTGATTATATCAGCATTATCCAAAATCAAAATTATCCAAAAACAATGGCCAGCTTTAAGAACATCTTTCAAGTAAGGCCCTGTTTTACTTGGAGGGTTCCAGTGAGATTTCAGGATCAGTTAAGTTGGAAGTGAGCACAATGACCAAGTATGAAAATGACTCTTTCACATAAAGGTTTTAATTCTTCAGTCTGTTGGGATCACCTCCTCCCTCCCTTCAACATCAGACTCCCATTCTTCCCACCTCCTCTGTCTTTGTACTAGATGTTTCCAGCCATGCCTAATCTTCCCTCTCGCTCCCTTCAGTGATTTTCCCTCCACTGGAGATCACCTGACCACTCACCTGTCTGCACAGCTGCCCCTAAGTTCCACAATTACTCCCATTGCATATAAACAGAGGGCGGCTTGCAGGCAGCTCTAGCCAGATTTTGTGAGTATGATGTTAAGCTACTGCAGCACTCCAGTGTTACTTGTCCTGTAAAACAGCTTGACTGAGCTCTTCAGTCATTCTCTATCAGGTGATCTTTACTTATTGAAATCTCCTTGTGTTTGGCCAGAGGAGTGTGCTGTTGTAACTTCACCAGCCAACTAGGTGCTCAAGTAAGAAAGGACCAAGTGTGAAACAAGGTGCAAGGCCTTTCTCAGGGTATTTTAAGGCTGATATCTGTCAGCTATAGTGTAGCCAGATTGTTAAAATTATGTTAAAAAATGCTCAGACATTTCAATTTGCAAAGTAACTAGCAGCTCTTAAATAGGTGAAATGGAGTAAGAAGAACAGGTAGAAGAAGTAGATAGAAAGACTGAAATAATGCAAGTAAAATACAATGAAACTCTTCTAAATGACAGTAACTGAAATGTTGAATGTTCCATCTCTAAAGCACCAACAAAATGTTCATATATTACCATGAAAAACTCAGGGAATATTAAGAAATACTACATTTTGGATGTGCATGTACTGAAGCGATGAGTGTGGTCACATATGTGTGAATGCAGCTGTCCTCAGGATCATGTACTTGTCACATGAGGTGGGAAAAACAGCCTTGGACATTTAGTCTTTAAAAGTGTTGATGCCAGAACATTCCTAAGATCTCCACAAAGGCCTCGTCGCTTTGTGTACACCTCTCACACTTCTAGGGCATCTCCAGTTTCCTGCGTTTCTCCGTCCCACTGCAGCTCAGTGGAATTCCAGCTGTTGATAGAGCGACGCCTCAGGCGAGAGAAGCTCCGTCTTCACGTTCAGATTCCTGTAATGAACTCTGCACAACATATACTTATATTTCAGGGATTTCGCGGGAGATTGTAACCCATAGTGACATGTGATGAGTGCTGCAAGTAACTAAAAGTGTAAAGCATATGCAAGCATCTGTATTTGTTGGGCTTTTATTCATTCATTCAGCTTTTTCCTCTTAATTTATTACCCATCTGTGCATTTATTCCACCTTCTCCACCTTTTATTTTTTCTTCTCGAGTAAATTTCTTTGTCTCTTTACCTCTGGCTGTGCTGTATTAAAGGTTGAAACAGCTCTTATTCTATATTTTTTCTTATTACCAATATGTTTCATGGAAAGACCCAAATGACCAATTTCCTGATTGCCTACCCAGTGATTCCATATTGAGATGCATGCCATAAAACATGGGTCACAATTGCTTTGTCATTAATACAATCTAATCAATTTTTATCAACAGTGTTATTAATAGGCTAATCTCAGAAACCCTGCGTACACCAGTGGTTATCAGTTAGGAAGGGCCTATCACTATATATATAAAAAGGTTTTGAGTCAAAGTCTTTTATATTTTTATCACTCTCATTGAAATGTTCATAAATTGTTTGTTTTAGTTAAAATAAATATTATTTCTACCCAGCACTTATTTAATTTGATTACTTTCTTCTCAAAAGTTACGAAGAAATGCTTGCTGGGAAAATCTAACTTGACCAATGAGCTTGCTTCCTGTCATTCCTTCAGGTCATAAGGTCATAAGGTCATAACTTGTGAGTTGACGCCATGTTTTTTTTAACCGTTATAGCAAGAACACATCAGCAAATGGACTTTATGCTGTAAAGTTAGTGGCATAATGTCTAGAAAGTTTAAACAAAGAAAACGAAGCTCAGAAGAGGACGGATTAAAGAGAACAGGATGAGTTTACTGGTGAAATGACGGAATTAGATACGTTTTTATTCACCTTGCTCGAAGTTCATGGGATGCTAACGGTGTTGACGAGCAGCGGATGCTAACGTTAGCTCGCTTGGCTCTACTCTCAAAGACCAGCAGTGTCCAGTAGTGAACTTCTAATGGGTGAGTAAAGGTGTCTCAGCTACTGTCTCACTTATCTCTGTGTCTGTGTAATTGGTGAATGACACAGTGAAATGAAAATGTTTGTGTGAATAGGTGCCATCACCCATTCATTCAGACCTATACTTGGTTGTTTTGCTTTTTTTTTTTTTTTAAATGGCTGTTAATCTCTGTTTACCGACACAATGTCTAAGAAAGCTTTGTGTTGAATTGTTAGTATTGGCTAGCTAAAGCTATTTCGGATGGTTGATGGTGTTTTTGGTAACAAAAAATATTTGCAGCACAGCCAGTCACAGTTATGTTATGCTACAGCTGGGTACTGTAGTTTTTATTAAACATCACTGAAACATAAGGAACTAGTGCATTTGTTGGGTACTATTTCCAGCTGCGGAATAATATGCCTTTTTTCGTCTACTGAGTATTTCTTGTGTATGTGGGACTGAGTCAAAATGAACTACAGCTGAAAGAAGAAACATGACACCCATTGTAGCAGTGTGGCTTGTTGATGTGTATTTAATAGTTTTTGGACAACAATGGAAGAATAAGATATATCAGGCTTTGGATACACAGACAATACTGGTTAGTAGGATCAGTTCACTGTTGGTTTTGGTCTTTCAATGGGATTTGTTGACACAAAGAAAAATATAGAATATCAGTAGGCTTCAAATCATAGTATGATGCTGATTGGAGCAGATCGGAGGAGTCACAGACACTCCTGCAGAAGAAGAATTAAAAAAAAAACATGTTTTATATTTAATGCTCGTTTGGTCTTAAATCATGCTGTTTTGATAAGTATATCCAATGTTATTCATGTTTTAGGTGATGTTAACTGGTGAATTTCCACCGCAACTGACAATAAAGTTGTACTGTCTCTACCTTCTTGGGATCCAGTGCTGTCTTGTCATCATGCAATTTCCCTGAACATGACAGAAGTTCAGAATAAGGTGGGAGCAGTTAAAGAAAAGCGGATGTTTCATTTTTTCTTTGAGAAGCAGGAAGAAACTGTGTGTGTGTGTGTGTGTGTGTGTGTGTGTGTGTGTGTGTGTGTGTGTGTGTGTGTGTGTGTTTAAGTGACTGAGGTTGGACAGAAAACTCAAGAAGTCGTTTTCAGGTTATTTTGGCAGAATGTGACGAAGTTCATTGATAAACTGAGGGACAGATAACTACTGGATGAACATTATCAGTACTATTAACATAGCTGTAGTGGTTATTAATATGTCAGTCTGTGGTGACAAGGGCTTGAAGATGTTTTCACTGTATGTCTTTGGGTATAGTGACACCTGGTGGACAGAATAGATAATAAGTCTGGTATAATGTGGTTGTTAGACATTCTTTCTCCACTAGGGAGCCATATTGGACTTAGTTTTTATGTCCATATTGTGACTTCACAAGTGTACCTGCTGCTTTGGCAAAGTTTGGATATTGTTTTGTTGAGTTTGATACCAAATCTATATAAGAAACGAGCTTGTTAAGGTGCTGCAACAGCAGTATTAAACGTTTTTGGTTTGAAATGTGGTGTAACTACAGTAGTTATGGTATTTGTGAAAGGATTGTACTTTATTTCATATCATCCTGTAAAAACTGAATCATTAACGTTTTTTTAAATACCTCTTTGGGGTAGAGGAGCTGGGGACAATAGGCGGATAATGTTTTATCTGTTCTGTTTATTAAATTCAGTTCATTTAAAACCATAGTGTTTCAATATAGTTTACAACAAAGACAAAGAAAGGCAACATAAATAGGTTTTCACTGATCTCATTTTTGTTTGCCTCTCTGGCCTGGTCATTTTGTGACTTTTTATGATGAAGGTCATGTACACTTAACCTTTTGAAGATGTTTTCCCAAGGGCATAGACAATAATCAGTCTTGGATTTAAGTGTAAGAAGAAACAATGCTTGGCAAAAACCAAAACATCCACAAACCCAGTTTGGACGGACACCTCTGTTGCATGTCGTTCCCCAATTCTCTCTCTGTCTGCCCTTATTTCCTGTCATCACTTTACTGTGAAATCTCTAATAAGGTTCATTGAAAAACTCTCAGACCTGTGACTGCCATCCTTCATGGATGAAGTTGGTCACCAGCTATTTCAAAATTTGTAATATTTTACAGTAGTTTTACAATTGAAGAGAAAAAAATCCACCTGTTTTAAATTTCCTCAGCTTGTGTTTAAGCTCTGATTCTGTGGTTGTAGGTGCTGGCAGAAGGTTCACTTCTGTCTGAGCCCAGTTAGCTTAATGCTAACCAGAGCGATGGTCCTTGGCTGATACCTCAGACCAGGTCCTGTTTAGATAGTGCCACTGCTGGTGCCGTGGAGAGGAAGACCAAAGCCAGATCCCCACAGTCTGACTGTCTGTAGGTCTGCCAGGCTCAGACAGCACGTCGTCACCCCGACCAGCCGACCACAGCTCTGATTACGGCCTTGGTTTTATAATAGAGTCTGTGCTCACAACTAGGTGTGTGTGTCTTCTCATACAAGCACATTTAGGGGAAGGCTTTCTGTGTGTGTCTCTAAGTGTGCGTGTGACAACCCTAAATTTACTCCTATGTCCGAGTTCATCCTGGCCGAGGGATTGCCAAATTCGGATCACAATAAAAGTGTCACGTTCATGCCAGCAACGCCTAACACAGGGCACACAGAGAGAAACCACAAGAAACCTCTTCTTCCTGGAAACTAGAAAACAAACACAGCGAGGGGGTCAAAAGAGCAGACTAAGAATATGAGGACTTTGGACGGGTCAGGAAGCTCCATGAGGTGGGATGCCAAGTAAAATAATGCAGCCATGAATACAGGAGGGAAGGTGTTCAGGAATTTGACCTTGTGAAGTTGCTGCAAACCCACAGCGTCTGGTATCCTGGAGTGAATGAAACTCACTCTGATTCGTTGGACATCAGTAGGATCCAGCGTCTGTTTGTGTTGCTGTAGTTAAAACCATAACACTGATGCTGTCAGGGTTCAATTTCCATGGATTCCCACCAATTCTAACAATATCAATGAAATACAAACATTCGCAGAGCGTCCAGCAAATGTCACCTGAATTCAGAGGGACACATCTGTGGAGAAGAGTGCCATCTGGTGGAGATTACTTTTCAATTTCATGGTGGATTTGAAACAAATACTCAACAGCCTAACCACCAAATGTAAGCAACTGAATGCAACTTTGCTGTCTCACATGAAGCCACAATTACAGCGATGGAAGGTGCTATGAAATTCAGATTACACTTTCCCGAAAGATTCATCAACTTCCGTAACTGATGGATGTTGAAACAATTGTTGTGAGATCAGAGTGCAGAGGAGCTGCTGTGTAAACACACTGGGAGTGATGTCAGTGTGTAGAAAAATGAGTTTACACAGACCCACTCCTACATATTTCCTCCATCCCCACAACCTGAAAAAAAATCACAGAAAGCTGTGATTTTGGTGGTTTGGAGGGGGTTGAGATGCAGAGCTAGCCTGGGAAAATCCAATAGGGGGAAATTTTATAACATGTGCTCCTCTTACACAATTTTCTCTTCTCATCCAACACGAGGATGCGCTTGGGAAAAAAAGCACCTAAATTTATGGAGATTGGACTGGTGGAGAAGCTCAGTGGTCTGTGATAGGTGGCTGATTTTACTGATCACATTAGGCTTTATGCTGCATTCGAGGGCTTCTGGCAGATTATATTGGGTTGTGTGCAAATTAACAGTATTTCTGCAACCCCAATGTAATGTTTCTGTATGTCGTATCCCATTGGGTTAATATTAACATACAAAAAACTGAGTGGAAATCTATGCTAGGTGTAGACATAAAAAAAAAAAAGTTGCACACTCAACTCAACACCAAAATTAAATACAAATCAATATCTATGCAAAAAAAACAAACTTTTTTTCTGTTTTTTTTTTTTTTTGAATATAATGTGTTTTCTATTTTGAGCTTCGTCCTTTATTTTTCTGGTGCATCCTGGTTGATGTGAAATTGTGTTTGATCTCAGCTCTCCCTCAGGTTGACCTTGAGTTGATTATCTTGATCTATCACACCTGTTCCAGTTGGTATAAATGTTATTAAGGTGCCTGCTGGATGTTACCCTGAAGAAGCAGTTTGCTGACACTCAAGTCTTTATTAGTTGGAACAAATACACTGGTGTTAGGAGCTTTCCCATTCTTTATTTTTTTAATATCAACTTACATCCACAGTTGTTGTTGGTCTTTGTTCATATGTTTGCATTAGTTTCCAGACTCTTTCCTCTTGACATATTAGTTGACTTTAGGGCTGGGCCAGCGAATGCTCAGTGGTGCTGCTGTTGCATGCACCCAGTGATCACTTAGACATTTGTTATGTCCTGTATTAATACTGGTGATCCCAGATCTCTTCCTACATGGTATTTTATCAAAACCAGATTTTGTGGTTTCAGCCCGCCCTGACTGATTTGGCCATTTTAGATGATTCACCTGCAGATTGGTTACAGATGATTTAGTCTGTTTGGAGTTCATTCTTTTTATACTGCATTGAAACTGTAATGACGTTCCCTCACATTTAAACAGCAGGTTATTTGGTTGAGTAATTAGGAATTAAGAGTAATTAGGACATTTACTATGAGACAGAAAATAATATTGGAATGTGGTTCGCCTATCTTCATCAGGAGTATAGTGGCATATTGGCCTGTGATGGATCAATAAAATATTTATTATTCCATCAATTAAAAACAAGAATCATATAACAACTCAAATGAAGAGAAAAATAGAAGCACAATTTTATACAAAGTCTTTCCAAAGAAAGCCAAACAACAGTATTCAATTTTTAATTAATATAAAATTACATAGATAAAAAAAATAATTGTTCCTGTAGCTTCCATATGCACTCCTGGGTTTTGTTTGAACTGTGCACAAATCAATTTTCTCCATAGCTGAGTAACAACATTGAGCTGGGAGAAAATCTTTTGGTTAAATGAATACATGTCCTACCTTTTTGAATGTGCTTATACTGCTTATACTTATATTGTTTCCAGCAGCAAAACATTAACGGAAAAGGCTGTGAGTAGAGATCAGGTTGGTCCTGGAAAACAAACAGACAAATGTTACTGGATAAACCCATAATTAAGAAAAGATGACAGGGATCAACACTGTGGTGGAATAGCTTTCATTCAGTCTTGCGTGTTGGTGTTCAATTACCATAAAACAGTAGAAATTGGCAGATTTTGCTCTATTGTATTTTTTTTTATTTTTTATTGTGCTGTCTTCTCCCCACGCACCCACTCCTACATATTTCCCCTATCCCCACAAGCTGACCGCTCCTAAGGGCCAAATGAATTCCACATTTCTCCCCCTCCGAGCTGTCACTGGTCCACACACAGCTGAGACTCGCCTTATAAATGAGACTCAGCAGGACGTGGGATCTCTCGCTGACAGCTACGTCTGAAACAACCTGCTGGAAATGGAGATTCTGTGTGAAGCTTCATCTGACTCTTATGGTGCGTAAATGTGGACAGGCCCCGGGGCCCAGGTGGTGCTATGTGGTGAACCACAACTGTGTGGCGAGCAACTTTGTGTTGAGTGGCAATGATGTGAAGTTCTGCCAAAACCTGCTGCAGATGAAGGCAGGGTTTTATTCAGTAGCCTGAAATAAAAGTTTTTCTTCACTATAGAGGTGATGCCTGTGAGCAGAAGCAAGACTCAGATCCAAGATAGTTAAGAAAAATCCAAAGTGATCAAAAATATGTAGGATGGAGGCTTTAGCATAATATGTAATATGCTAGGATCAGTGGTGGAGGAAACACTCAAACTCTTAAGTTCGTGAAGGATTGACAAAATGATAGAAAAAAGAAAACTAATGTAATTACATGCAAAAGTCTTCAGAGTAAAATGCTTGTTAAAAATCTTCAGTAAAAGTGTTTGTCCCTATCCTCGGATTTGATCCATAGGAGCATTTCCTGAATGACTACCCCTGCCCAGGTAGATAAGAAGTGCCACAGATTACCTTAAAAGTGAATGTTGAAAAATGGAAAAAAAAAAAAACTGTTTTATGATTTGACAAATGGTAAAGGTTTGGTTAGAGATCTTGTGATCTTGTGCGTGAAAGTCCAATGTTTTGTCAGTGCATTCATCCAGACATGCACTTTGTCGCTACGCTACAATGTTAGCTGACTTCCTTGTTTGCTCGTGACAAAATGACTGCAGCCAAAATGTAACTATGCGTTATAATAAGCTGCTTGCACAAATGACCTAAAGGGTAATTTTTTATGGGAGGACAGTGTCCTGAAAACAACTGTCTGCTGCTGCTGGAAACGAGCCTAATGAGAGCAGCAACACTGAGTCAAAACAATGAGTTAAAAGGGGCTAAAAAAGCTCCATCTAGAGTTTAATTCCATAGGGTTGGAACACACAGACAGTTAGGTCAATGTTAATAGAAATATAAAGAGAGTGCTTCTTTTAAGTATAGTACCTGAATAATGTGTGTAATTTCAGTACTTTCCCTACAAGCTAAGAGGTTTTCTGCTCTCTGATCTGATGTTCACTTGTGAACTTTACAGACTTCATCACTCAGCTGGGCTGAGATCCAAACCTTGTCTACATTACCAGAGCCAAAGGGGTGGATTAGATGAAACAGAGAGTTTAGTAATGGGGAGAATTGGTCCAAATTAGGTCCAACAATTATCTACAATTACAGCGGTGGGAAGACACGATCGCACATCAGCTCTGCTTATTTGTGTTTGGAGGCGGCCGGGTGCTGTGGGTTAATGGGTGCTCCATCAGAGGTGGTGAAGAGGAGGAGTGACTCATCCTCTGTTGATCTGAATGTGTGTGTCTGTGTCTTTGTGTGTTTTCTTGTGTTTTTGCTGTTAAAGGTCTTTATAAATGAAGATCGGGTCAGGTGGGACAGTGTGGGGGAGTTAAAGTGTTCACATCATGGTGAAGTGAATTTACACTGTATGAAAAGAAGCTGGAAAAAGAGGCATGATAAAAGGGAAGTCTGAAGGACAGAAACAAAAGGGAAAGAAATTAAGAGGGAATAAAAGAAGACGTCCAAAAATGGAAAGACAGAAACAAAAGGTGAATGGAAGGAGTGCAATGGAATGAAGGAAAAGAGGCTCATAAATGGAAGGGGACAAAAAATGAATGAAAAAAGAAGAAAGGAAGGAAAAACTGAAGGGAAAGAATGAAAAAGAGAATTGAAGGAGAGAGAAAGTGCAACAAAAATGGAAAGAAGCAAGGAGGGAATGGGATGGAATGAAGGAAAGAAAAAAGAAGGGAAGAAATTATCATACAAACTGATGGAAGAAAGCAAGAAAATGGAAAGAAGGAAGGATGGAAGCAAACAGGTAAGAAAAAGAAAGAAAGACCAGAAACTGCACCGTTGAGCTACTGAACCACTCGCTGATAGAAGAGAATGAGATTTAATAAGAAAGAAAAAGACTGATGTCTTATCTTGAATTGGGAAATATTTCCTTTTACTTTGATGCCAATAAAGTTCATTGAATCAAGCTGAAACTGAGAGTTAGTTGGAAGCAGCTGTGGATTTGGCTGTTGGTCCCACGCGCCCACCCCCCTCCTTGATAGGAGCTCCATCATGCTGACAACCATGTTGCAGCTCTGTTCGTGATTCAGACGATGAAATATCAGCAGGGCTCAGCGCAGCGTCTCCTCTCTGCATCCATCCTGGCTGCTTTCTTTGCTCCTCAACTCCTCCGGCGCCGTTCAATCAAGCCCACCTCCAGCGGGCGAGACAGGACGTCCATCCATTACAGCTCACGCCCACACAAACAGTTATGGGTTTCAGCACAGACACGTACATGTGATCTCGCACGCTCCTCTGAGGATGTTACACACTGACCAGACTGACCTTCAATCATTCTGTAAAGTCACGACCTACAGCTTTTCCATATCAATAAGTGTCTGATTATCTGTTGTGGCGGATAGTTACATTAAACACTTGTGATCCAACTTAAAGCCTAAACTGATTAAAGCATTTACAACTTTCACACAATGCTACACAGTTTGTTCAGGCTCCACAGAAACGGAGAGGTAAAACAAATTGAGATATTACCAACAAGACCTTCAAATTAAGCAAATTAGGTTGTTTGCTCATGCCCTGTAGAAAAACACATAGAAGCATTTTGTGATGTAACGACACAATTTGTGGTGTGGGTTAAAGGCTATTTCTAAACTTTCTCTGCCTCTGATCATGGTTTCTTGCTTCATTTAGAAGAGCCATGCTGTGGTTTCTGAGTATCGAAACAACTGTCCCTTGATATACAGTTTGTCAACTACAAGTGTTGCACATTTGTTGTTTTTCCTGTTTTCCTTTAATATTGAGTGTAGTATTCTCCATTGTTTGATTATTTCTCATGGATATTGATTGTTTAGTCTGAATGTTATGCCTTTAAGTTACTTTCCTTTGCTTGTGACCAGTTGTTTTTGCTGAAAGTGTTTGAATTTGAGATGATGGGTCTGGGTCCCTTTTCTGACTGTTAGCCGGGGCGGTGAACTCTGTGGAATGTGTTACTGATTTTGGGTTGTTGGATTTTTATTTGTGTATTTTTTTTTTTTTGGGAAATGCCTGAGAAGATGAGGTTGTTGTGCACTGAGCAGGTTTGTATATCCAGAATCATTTCTTTCATCACTTTGTTTTCTTTAGTGACGGTATTTGTTTGGTGAGTGTTTTAACAGAGAATTGTAATTCCTGGTTTGATTTTTGCAGTGTTAGGATTTGGTTATGGACAAATGTCAGGCTGTTACGAATTGCTTTTTTTTCCCCCTGCAGTGATACTAGAATGTCTATATTTTGTTTACACTGGCAAGTAGACTAACCTCAGTTTCCATGGTTTGAAGATCATTGGTCTTTTTTTTTTTTCCTGTTGGATGTGTTGGGTGTATTTTTGCATCCAGGTCAGTTAAATCCTCCACTGTAAAATTAGTGCTTAAAGTGTAGGAAGTGGCAGATGGATTATGGATGTAATCTGGTCCAAAATAGAGTTTTAATGCTGTGAATGAACTTTGTTTGTTTTAACTGTCACTGTGCTTCTCAGCAATGGGGCGCCGCCATGTTGGAGCTGACCTTCAATGTCAGACTCCCTCGAAACTCAGACTCGCACACTCCTGGAATCACAATTTTGTACTATTTTAACTTTCCTGTGTTGCATTCCAATATCTGAATAGTTCAGGATTTAATAAAACCTCTTTATTTTTCCTGTCTACACTAGAACATGAAAAATAACATTTTCAGAGAGAGGATTTTTCAAAAGGATCAATTTCCAGAAAACGGAAGCTCAGTGTGTATGGGAGGCTGAAACAAAGGAAAACCACATTTATCTGAATCACTGTGAACTGTCTCAAACTCAGCTGCTTCTTTCTCTTACTGATTTTCACACACACACGCACGCACGCACGCACACATACGCACACACACACACACACATATATTCAAAGTCTAACTGCACCGCAGAGACAAATCCCCAGTTGATCTTTCCCATGAACATGTCTCCCTGACTCAGGACACTCCCCCCCTTCAGCAGGCCTGAGCTCTGAGCCTCGGCTCCCACTGGGCTATGGTGAAGGATTGTAACTATTTTCTCCGCAATGCAACCTCAAACACAACAACAGCAAGTTAGTCATCGCGAAATGCCATAACATCTTGATTTGTGTTGTAGCGTGGGAGCTGTGTTACACACACACACACACACACAAACACACCCACACACCACCACCACCATTCTCAGCAGCAGCAGCACCCTTTGAGGGATCAGCTCATCAGTTGTGCATGAAAAAGACTCTAGGTTTTTGGAGGCTCCCTGCATCTCTCCCCCGAAAAATGATTTATGAGGCCGAATCATTCACAGCACTCACTTCCTGTCGGTGAAATCTCCAGACGTCCTCCTCTGTTTTATACTGTCATGTCCCATCTAGATGGCTGGCTCTGGAATTTAGTGCATGGCTGGATTAGTCTTGTCCACACGTGTTTCACTGCGGGGAGCTGTGTGCCGCTTGACTGTCCTCATTCAGTTTTAACAGCTTTTTTTTTTTCTTTTATATGCACAGACTCAGTTTGTGTTTTCTTTATATTTCTTAATCATCTCTTTGGCAGTGAGTTAAACATCTATACTGACAGAAATACAGTGTCCTGGAAGATTCTCAGGCTCCCAAATTGCTCAAAACCCTTTGGCTTTGACTTTGGCGTCATCAGTTGGCTTGATGACTTCCTTTCCGATGCCGCTGTGATATTTTACAGCCTTCTGCCCAGACACTTGAAGATGCTGAAACACTTGCACAGGAGTAGGCAGAAGAGAGACACGGAAAGCGGCTGGTAGTATTTCAGCGGCTTCAGCATTCATCCCGACCTAAAGATCCACTTTTGCTTTTCATTGCACATTAACCGTTCGCCTCCAAGTAGCGACATGCTCGGGTGATATTTATTGATATGCAACAGCCCCAGGGCTCCTAATTGGCTGTTTTGGATCTTACCCGACCTGCGATGGCTCCCTCAGCTGCCAGCTTCCCTCTCAAAATGGCTGCCCCAACCACAAGCCTTCACTCGGCCCTGCACTTTTCATGGTGCTCAGCTGTAAATCCTCTTTTTCTTTTCCCTTCTCTCTGCTTCGCCTCTAACGTCTTCATTACCCAAGTCGTTTTGTCAGCACACTATTGGGTGTAACAGAATACCATGCTGACCAACATTTAGGTCGTATGCATTTAGGTCATTTCCTCCTCTTAAGACCAGATATTGCGCTGCCGCAAAGGTAGCCGGATTGCCAGATTGGAGCCCTGGGTTGCCAGATTGGGGACCCGGCTAATCTAATTAAAGAGTGAGGGAAAGAGGCCCAAGGGGCCCGCAGGACTGGGACTGTGGCGGAGCCAGGACTGGTTCCCCCTTTTTGAAAAACTATGCACCGCAAAATACAATGTGGTAATGTCTGCGGGCCTAATTCTTCCGGAGGGGAGAGAGCCGGATTCTGTGCTGCAGACAGCCACATCCCTTTTTTCAGAGAGAGAGAAAGAGAGAGCGAAGAAGAAAGAGGGAGCAGAAGAAAGAGAGTCCGAGAATGATTTATGTCCTGCTGTGCAGACGCAGAAATAAATCCAGTGACCTAGCACAGAGGGGGAAGCAGGCCATAAAGCACAGGATCAATTCAGAACTGGTTCTCTTTTTTTGAAAAACCCCAAATGAGCTAAAATCTCCTCCCATGTCAAAGCCAATCGCTTTGTTTTATGTCATCAAGGCCTTTTATGATATCGTTCCCACTCTTAAGAGGGAGGCGTGGCCAACTGTCTGTCGATGACATATGAGGTCCAGTCTTTGGAGTGAACTCGTCGCTCTCGGAGCTGATAATTAGGGTCTTTGGCAGTGAACGTGGTGATAGCTGTGTGGGAGGCCTCTTAAAAAAGCACCACTAATTTGAGCCATAGAAGTTATTGGGGTTATTGCTCCCTGCTTTACCTTCAGCTCTAACCCGAGCATAGGACCTGTGTGGTGTCTTAGATGTCACACACGTTTTCATGCGTGCACACACACGCTTATGCACATGCACATCCAGGTGGCTGAGGGCTGTGCATATATTTCACACCCACTATGCTACGATCAATTTCACCTCCTTGCATGCGTCCAGTTAAGTGTGCAGCTTTTACAAGTGAGCGAGGGATCAGTTTCAAACTCCCCCAGAAATCCCAGCTTCTTTCCATCTCTATTAAATGGACCTGATGTTGACCAGTAAAATGATCACTATGCTCATGTGTGACCTCTTGAGTCTACTGGGGTGGGGGGACACACAGTGGCAAAATGCACCCAGAATATTGGAGGGAGACAGATTTAAACAACAAAGCAACAGATGAAGTCATTAATATTTATTAACAGGCAGCAGTAATGACTTACTGAAGTAAATTTTGAAATTTTTTTTGAAAATGCCCAAAGTACATTTTGCATCATTTTATAATATAAAAAAATCAATGTCATATTTAGAAATATGTAATTTAGTGAATGACAATTAGTCATTTAGTTAGGGATGATGCAAAATGGATTTAAATTTCCAAACTAGTTGGGGACTGTAGGAAGAAAACAGCCTTTAATGTAAGATTAAAAAAATGTATTTTGAGGAATTTCTCATGCAAAATAGCGTTTTTAACATTGTTTGTTAGTATGGGTTAAAGCTGCACTAATCAATTTCTTTTTCAGTCAATTTTTTTCTTTTTGCGTTTAGATCATTAAAAATGATTATAGGAAATAATGGAAATACAGTCAATATTTCATCCATTTCATTTCAACAGTTTTGTAATTCAAAATGAAAGAAGATTCATGAGTCACTCAATTATGTCATTTTCTTGCTTAACCTGTACACATACTTGTATTTGAAGTAAAACCGCATCATTACAGTTTCATACAGAAATATTCATAATGCCCCCGCAACATCTTAAATCACATCTCGACAGCATCATGACGTTACATCATTGAAACAATATGACTATAAAAACGGCAAAGTTAGGAAGAAATCAAGATAACTACACTGACAGCACAGTCGTCACTCATGAAAAAAATCACTTCAAGTGCTGCTTTTGGATGAAAGCTGGATTTGAACTGTGTTTCATCCACGCTGGAGAGGCTGTCTGAATCCAATCCAAACCGTCTGACACAACAGAGCAACAGGCCTATGGACAAATTGAAACAGGATGCTGTACAGAATATATGACACCACCTGGAAAACTTGCACTGCTCATGATAAAGTATTGTGGGTGAAAGGGACCAGGGAATTTAGTAATGTGACGGCAAAATAATAATAATCGTAATAATAATTGAACATCAAAGTTAAGACAGACGACTTTAGCAAATGGTGAACACTGAGGAGCATTTAGCAGTTTAAGAGAGAAAGATTTCTTTTTGGAGTTGGTAGAGACCAAAACAGAGCCCAAAGAAATGTAAAGATTGGACTCAGATTCATCAAGTGGCCAAAAATCTGACTCCAAATGAATGATAGTGCTCATGTCTGCTGGATGTGTAAATGCTGTGTTATGTAAATACAACTTGTTTCCCCTCAACCCAACTGGCTAAAACAATGAATGATGCTGCTTTAATGGGGATTTACAGAATGGCTCCACTTTTTAAAACAGGAAATATCACAGTCAAGAATAAGAAGGGAAATATAAACCAGAGAAGGTTCATTGTTGTGCCAAAAATACATGTTTGGCCCTTTCAACACAAAACAAACAAACAAAAAAATCCCTTTTTAAGCACTAAAAAACATTTCACAAACTATAAAGTAATTAGAATGACTCCTCACAACAAGCTTGTTTCTGATCTCATTTTTTTAACCACACACACATCCGTTGATTCTGTTAGTGACTTGTCAGTCTACGGAGCTGATTTCCTTCATTATAATATCATTGTACAGAGCCCGAGGGAAACACATTTTTAGCGTGATACAAATTCTGGCACAACACCCGCTCTTCCTCTCTCAGTCTTTCTCACACGTTGTACGTCCTGGACAGAACCCTTCATCTCGCCTCCTCTCCATCTCTCTGACGTTGACTAATTGTGCTTTGTTGTGATTAAAGCCACCAGATGCTTCGGAGAAACCGGCCAAAACCCCGTAAACTCACACAGCCCCCTTTTTGTATCGCAGCTCTTTCTTGTGGAGAGCAGCAGGAATGTCAGCCATCTTCCCATCAGCACGGGACGCCACAACACACTCAGTTTTTAAGAGTGTGTTTACAGTGAAACGTTCCGCTGATGTGGGATAGATTTATTACTTATTTACTCTCCAGCTTGGCCCGGCCTTTTCCTCGTCCCGTTTCTGATCACTTTCGATGCCTCACGCCAGACCACGAAGTGATGGCGGCATGTAAACACACCCGACGCAAGCTGGAATCCAGGATTGTGTGTTAGTGTTTGTGTGGGCGTGAGAATGAGGCAGGGAATCTGTGTATTTATACCCACACCTGGGTGTGTGTGTGCGTATCTGGGCATGGGTGTAGGCACTGTATGTGTGTGCAGTATGTGAATGAGTGTTATTGTTGTGCATGTGTGTTTGTGCATGAATGTATCCTTGTGTGTCCTCCTGTTCTTGGTAATTGTGTGTGTCTTTTAACTCTGTGTGGGTTCCTGCAAGTTTGTGTGTGTTCAGCATTGTGTAATTAGTCGGTTGTAATCAGCGCCTTTATAAAGGATCAGTCAGATGGAAGATAAACATGGCCTGGCTGTGTAACACACTTCATTAAGAGGGAAAATGAAGAACATCGTTACAGTATTTACACCAACTGCTGCACTTCTTAATACTAATAATGTTGGTCATTTAGGACTTAAACATAATTCTACTTTTACACTCTGGGTTAGAGCAACACATTTAAAGCAATTTTCCATTTGGATTGCTGTAAAGAATACCTTTGGTTTATTACAAATTGAGACTTATTTTCATAATATTGGCAACATAATCTGGCAGGGCAAGAAGAACTAGCAGAACTAGAAGAACTGTAAACAAGACAACAGTTTAGCCAGATTATCTGAAGCACTTTTCAAGGACATGAAAATAAAATGTTTAGAAATAAGAAAATGGTAAAAAAAATAAAATAAATCTCTTTTTAAGCAGGAAAACTGTGTGATTACAAGTACAATAGGTCAAAGTTTAAGCAGGAACAGTGACAGATGTTTAAATTGGGCAATTTGGGAATCAATTTTAATATTCAATGTTTTCGCTTTTTAAATATGTTTGGTTGATGTCAACAAGACTTTTTAATGAAGAGCACATTCAGTTTTGGGGCAAATCCACATCATTTATTATGAATTTAAATTTTTTTCTCTGAAGTCTGGTGTATGTTGTTTGAGCACTGGTCTCAGGGGAGGTCTGTGCTCTTTAAGTGACCTTCTAGTTATTAATAGGAATGGTGGGCAAACTACAAAAAGGAGACACAAGTTGAAATAAACAAGAATTATCCTTTAACGATCACTAATCAATCAATGATTACAAACATCATTACAAAATGTGTACTTTTTTCTCAATGAAAGCTTTATTTAAACAATAAAAATCAACTCATTTTGAAGTACAACCAAAGTAAATAAAAGTGATTAAAAAAATCAAATTACTAGTTTTTTGGAGCTTTCAACCACAAAGAAATCAAATTAAAAAGGCCAGAATGTGAGACATAACATGTCAAAGTGGATTTAATATGCTCACATTTTCAGCATAAGTTTATAATATCAACATCAATTCAAAATAACCGAAATTAAAATTATTTAACGATATTAAGTTAATGATTTCTGAATTCCTATCAGTCATACTGGCTCACTGTCATGACTTACTGGGACATTTAACAGAGCCATCACTGATGTTACTTTAGCACCTGTGGTTTTCCTACTATGACAAGTCAAAAGGTCTGACGTGAGAAATCTTTTAGTCTAAGTATATATAAGCCTCAAGCCTTACCACTTTCACATTTAATTAGGTTGCATGCACAGTACCAGGCTCTTTGTAACATTAAAGATTAGAACAATTACACAGAATTGAACTGGAGTGGGACTAAAATGGAGAGGTTGGGTTTGTCAATGAAAAAAGTCAAGACAGGAGGAAAATTTCCCTGCTGTAAGTCTGTCAACCTTAAGCTGTCTCTACTCTGTATGATTTATGTTATGAGCCACTACATCAAATTCAGAGTTTCCAGAGTGTCAGAGTTTAATGGCTGGACTGAAACCTGACTGAAACCCCCCTTTTTTTAATCCTTTCCAGTAAAGTTAAATATACTTGTAAGGGAACAAATGCAAGTTCAAAACAAAAAAGAAGTGAGCCTAACAATCGTCTGAATCATTCTGAATGTATCATGAATAAATTCTCATAAGGTGAAGCTATAAAGAATTTATAATCTCTTATATCTCACACTGTACAATGTGCATGTAGTGTGTAACTTTTCTTTGTATTTTCCTTGTAGCTATTAAGTGTTTGTACAGTGTGGTGGAGATTTGCCATGAAAGTTCTTTGGTTGATGAACAACAGCCACAGCTGTTGTTTGTATACTTGGCGAATAGCTGTGAAATATGTGTCAAAATCACAAAACGAAATTCAAACCAGAGAGCTTATTTACTCAGAGTTTATTTATTCAGCTTACAGGGCCATTGATAATGAAGCCAAGATCACAGTAACACAAGTTTTTATCCAACTCTTTGTCCAGAGGTGCAATATTTTCCTAAAAAAAGATTATTTTACAGCAAATTCCCTGTTCAAGTCACTTCCCTGATTTGTGAGTGTTAAGTAAATCTTATGAGCAGATAATGCATTTTATATATATGGCATCTTTTTGTGAAATTAATACTTTATGCTTGTTGAACATTTAACCTTTTGAACATCAGAGAATGACTCCATAATCTGACAGTTTTATAGCAAAAATTCAATATCATGAATGTACCATTTTGATTCCCACACTGACCCCTGCATGTCAGTGAAAACAATAGTCCCTTGATCTCTTTCTTCAACTCTCATTTGATTTATTTTCCTGTCATATTTCTCTTGTTATATGAATGTTCTCTGTTCACAGTGGATGAAAGACACTTGCTGCTTTTAATTTTAGTGACCTGCAGTCCGTACTTATTTTCCTAGTTACACTTTCTCTGAGTTACACAAGATAAGAGTGTCATCTGAAAGCCTAGAAATTGAACTGTAGATCAGTTTTGTGGAAAACAATCTTTGATCCAAGTGGCTGTCGTCCCACACTAATTCCTGAGCGAGTCTGTTGCTTCAGACTGACAACATCCCTATTGTTTCCTGTTGGATGATGAACTGCAGTAATGTAACTGTCAAACCCCAGGTGCTGCTCCCTTCTTCCCTCTCTCTCTGCGTCTTCTCCTCCTTTCACCCTTTGCATCTGAACATGGAGTCATTTTGTGCTGGTCACTTTGAAATTGAGTTCAGCTTCTTTGTGCAGCAGTAGGTAACGTTTTCTGCCATAAAATTAAAAGCAAAAATGTTCTGTTTTGGAACAAAGCATTTTATATGATGCTTTCCAATCCCCAACAGGCCCCTAATTATCCAGTTGTCATGCTCTGTAGTGAAGGACATGAAAACATGGACACCCTTTCTGAAGAACACTGCCTGAAACCTTTAAATGCTGAACTAGCTAGCAAAAAAATGTGCGCTAAGAAAATCTAAGTTACAGTTAAAGTCTTTTTCAAAACATTTCATCTTTTTTTTTATGTTTCAAAGATATTTTTTGGGGCATTTTTTGCCCTTATTGGCAGGACAGTAGGGAGTGACAGGAAAGGGGCAGAGAGAGGGGGAATGACATGCAGGAAAGAGTCGGGTGTCGAACCGGCACTCGCCTGCTAAGAGCATCCGCTCATGTGGTACGCGCCCTAACCACTCCGCCATCAGGCCGCCCCGAACATTTAATCTTTTATGAGTAACTCTTTACTGTTTGTACAGGCAGCTGGGATTATTTATTATTATAATAATAATAATTGGGAACAGAGTTTCAAGAAATACATCCAAACCCTGCATTTCTAAGTCCAAACTTAAAGCTGCACTAATCAAAAACTAATCGACTATCATGTGTAATGTAAAAAGGTTTGTTAAATAATGATAAACCCGAAGAGAAAAATCATCTGACTTCAGTTCTCAGCTCTACTGAGCAATTTACTATCTCTTAGCTCATTGTTTCAGTTTTACTTGCCCAGCCCTGTTTCCCACAGATACCATTTATATACTATTATTTTAAAACAGCACAGGAAGGAAACTTAATGCAGTCTGCTTATCAATGAATCCGGCATGTTGTACTGAACTTCTGCAAAACCTTTTTATCAGATCATAAGTAATTTGTTTTATCATACAGTATTGACTTGCGGTAACTAAAGCATGATTAGCCTTTTTTATGGTTATGTTTAGTCTCTTGCAGCAGTTGGTTAATGTTGGGGAAGGATCGTGATCCTGGTGAAATACTGAAGAAGCTGACAGTGAGTTGAAGCTTGAGACTGGACATGTTGTATTAAACATTAAAACCAAAACCAAGGTCTTTCCCTAGCATCAACCAAAGTGCAAAGTATTAATTTGAAATTTAATTAGAGGATTAACCACTTGAGAAGTATCATCTTGTTTTCAAGGGGGTCATCAATTATACATTTCTGAAAATATAAATGTTTATCAGAATCTCCAGAGAGAAGGGTGCAAATTTCAACTGCGTGCTGTGCAGAACCTGCACGTCAAAAGATGAAAGGAATCACTCAATCAATCATTGGGGCAGGATTGGTGGGGCTTGGTGCCACAGTTAAGGTAAGGCAACATTACATTTCTGTTCAAAAAAATTGCCCTGCACTCATTCCTGAAAATTTGTGATGCCATGACTCTAATTCGGGTATTAAATTAAATTGATCACAGGTATCACAGACTGTTATTGGTGCATGAAAGTGATGTTACAGTTTGTAGTCCTGTACCTTGATAATATGCTAAATATAGCAATTAAACACACCAGAATAATAACTCCTTTAAATCCTGAACACATTAGTGTTTCCATTAACGACCATATGGTCAAAGTTCACCTTCGTCCTGTGAGTCCGTCTGAGCAGCTGGAGGTCGCACCGAAACAGGAAAGACCAGCTTAAACTGGTCCTTCTTGTACACATCAATAGAAGTTAATGTAGCTGGAGCAAACATTCGTAGAACAGGAGTGTAACGTGACCGTACCTTCGATTGATGTCACTGCAGTACCTTCTGCTCACCAGTAGAGGTCACTGATAAGTTGAATTGAAGATGATGTGGGAACCTGTCTTCTGACAGTAGGTTTGTGTTGCAATAACTTGCTCAGAAAAGACAACACAGGCTGTTGCAGCGCTGTTGCATGATGGAGAACGGTAATGCATACACTTGACATTACGGCGGTGTGACTGAGGACCTTCTGTCCATATTAAAAGTTGCAGTTCCTATGGGGTCGTGGTTGGTCTGTTGCATTCCAACAGGAAGTCCCACCTCCTCCTCCTCCTCCTCCTCCTCCTTTTGTTTTAATGAAGCCCCTGGGAGGTTCTGGAAAGCCCTGGAACTGAATACAGTCCATCCCGTCCAAACCGCCGCCTCCTCTTTAGTCCCAGTGAGCTTGGACCAAACCCTGCTCTGCCTCCTGCACACTGCCCCGTTGCCGTGGCAACTGCAAACAGGACGGGACAGGGTCCTGCTGAAAACTGGGCTATGATTTCAACAGATGTCACGACACACAGGCAACAGAAAACGCTGGGCTTCAGTCAGTTTATAGCGTGACTGTGTGGAGCTGATCCACAGGCAACACATTTTATATATTATCAGGCTTAGGGCTCCATTTTTGGGTTTCTTTTATGCAGTATGGGTCATCATTTTTAACAAGGCAAAGCATGGAGAGGACCTCAGCTGGCTTAAGGTGTCAAAATATAAAATTCAGGAAATCGGCACTACACAACCAATCTCGCCCAGTCGTAATGACAAAGGAGGGTATTTCATCCATACAGCATGCCTCTGTATCCTCCTATTGTCCTGGCCATGCGTCATGTCTACATGGCTGAAGCCAGTCGCTCCAGTCTCCTGATTGGGCGACAACATGGGATTGTTCTGGATCACAGTCGGGGGAAATGCTTGGGAACTCCACTTCCCAGCGTGAGAGGAGACAGGAGAGCAGAACGGCTCCCCGGAGGCAAAGCCGATGACCCCGCTGAGTGCAAAATATGCAGAGGTCGCCGGGTTTCTATTGGGCAAGAGCTAAATCTGACTGACACCGAGCAGCAATAACCCTTGACTCCAGAGCTGCTGGGGGAGACACGCTATTTATTTGCACGCAGATAAATGTCAAGCAAACAGTTCTGAATTTCAAACATGTCTTCAGTAGAAAACAATCCGTGATGTAAACTGAGGGGAGTGAGGAATTTTCAGCTCAGTCAGAGCAGGAAAGAGAAATAAAACCAGTAAAAACAAACAAGGAAAGAAGTTGAGTACCAGTTGTGAAGGAACGTGTTGTAGCTCTTCACAAGTACAGTTTTGACATGGCCATTCTATGCTACTTTATGATTGTCCTCCACGTAACTTTGCAGATGAAGAATTAATATATTAAATATAATGACTTTATTAAATATGATGCAATGTTTATTGAGCATGAGTTAAATTCAACCAAGTACAACAGCTTACACAATAATATATTAATGATAATGATCTAATGTAGGGATGATCCTGCATACTGCAATAAGTATCATTGTACTTATAATGGAGACTTTTATAGTGTTACATTGTTACTTTTCCTTAAATAAATCAAATCTTTCACCACTGTTCGGGGACAAACATTTAGTGCACAGTGCAAACATGGCATCATCATTTACCCAGACATCAAGAAACATACCAGTACGTATCACATGGCATTATGTTTACTGTTTGTCTGTTAGTATTTAACACGCACCATATAAACGCAGGATAAATAAAACATGTTTTAAGTCTCTAGTGTGCAGGATCAAATTCCAATTATTAGCTGATATTACTTGTTAGCTGTTACCTTGGTAACAACTACTGTTCCTGATAGTTCGTGATGAAATGTACTGTATTGTCAAAAAATGTTTACACTTACTTCAAGACTTATATTCATATTTTATAATTATTGTAAGCATTGTGATTAAATTATTTATGGCCAGTGGACATGCAGTACTTATTGGGCTTTTAGGACAACTGGCCTGCAGGGCTTCTACCCATTTCTCTTGTAGTGATCCTTTGTTGCATCTTGCACTGCATGAGACCATTTCTCAGCTCATCGAGTTCAGAAAATTGTCTCCAAAGCCCCAGGACTATGCCAGAAATGAACTGTCAGTCAACTGAAAAAAAATACCAATTTTGTAGCTTCAGAAAAAATTGTATTGTGAACACATCACCAAAATAACTCGAATTTTCAACCCCAGCAATATGCAGTATATATTTCTTTACATCCAACTGATTCTGCAGCACATTACAGGTCAGACATTAGTCATAGCGGCTTCACTAAGGGTCAGTATTAGCAGTAATACAGCTGTACTGAGAGAGTATTTACACCCACATGCACACACCTCTCTCATTACCTGCCAGTAGAGGTCACTGTTCTCCTGCTGCACACTGCACCTCCTGTGACCTCAGACAGGGCTGGCTGCAGAACCTTTAGGTCGTCAGGTCACATGGGCTTCAACTGTATCAAGGATGGATCATTGTGCAGCCCGAGCATGACTTTTTTCTCATCACTTTTGTAAAGGCAACTTGTGTCAACATTTTTAGACCAAAATTGAATTGTGCCAATCCCCATGTTGTTGTTGAATTTGGCCAAAAAGGGTTAGCCCATTGGGTTTATGCTTGTCATGATGGAAAAAAAAACCCTTAAATAGCATGAGGACCATCATTAGAGTCTACAGCTGCATCAGCAGGGTGAGATCACTCATTACTTCCACAGTCATTCATCACAGTGTTCCTCAAAGATCAGGTTTATCAACATCTGACTAATGACTCACAGCAAAATGAAGCTTCATAAAATGCAACAACATAAAACATAAAGAAAGAAAACAAAGAACAAGACAGAAAATGGCCAAACCACTGATATATTGTTCAGCTGCAGCATCACCTTAGTAAACCTGCAAGACTGAACAAGTTGTGGAGTTTTTGGAGTTTGTTTGAAAATCAAATTTTTAGTGAAGATTTTCACTTTACTTTGTTGCTTGTTTCTACTTTGCTTTTTGTTTGCATTTGCCAGCTGATATTCTGTTGCTTTGTTTCTAAAATAGCCCTATTCGCAAATTTCATTTGTAATATTATTAATAGAGGTAGTAGTGGCAGTAGTAATAAGAGTAGCTGTACGTTTAGTACTTAAAAAATAAATCAGCAGATGACAGAAATCCAGATGGGCCTATAACTGTATTCCCCCAGAAGAGCACCAAAGCAATCTGAGTAGAGAAACAGCAACTATTAATATATATAATGAGTTTTAAAGACCTGCTAATGCAAGTGATAGTAGAGGTAGAGAGTTGGACAGCCACCAAATCACAGTTAGGTGACAGTGACTGGCTGAAATGTAGTAAATTTAGAATAAATGCTCCGCACTGAGGTGTTTTCAGTTATTCTGTCTTATCAGTCATCTGGTCAGACTGAAGCTGGGTGCAGTGTTGGTAGAAATCATGTGAGGGCCGTGTACTGATGACAAAGATATGGGTGTAATTAGTCCTGCCCAAATAGGTGCAATAAAGCAAAACAGGAGAGTGAGTAAGTGAGGTGTCAGTCAAGCACAGACACACCCACACAGTCAGAGGTTTAATAAACGAAAACACCTGTAGCTCGCACCACACTTTGCTCCTATTAACAAACAATACAGCTGAACATATTGAACATTTCTGCAGAACACCAACAGGTGTAAAGAGTAAAGTTCACAAACAGTCTGACTCATCCAGATTTACTATCTGGGTGAGTCAGGATATCTGGGTATTATCAGCAGCTTTGAAATGTAATTTTCCAAAGTTCACAACCCTATCACCTAGGCATTATTTTATATATAACCAAATTATTTTCCCTGTTGTGGTACATTAAAAACATAATTGCTTTCTGGGATATGAGTGGATGAAGCACAACATTAAGAATCGCACAGGAGTTGCAGGGGTCAGGGAGGTCGGGGAAGACTGTGACGCATCCTAACTCCAGTTAGGTAACAAAAGCACTTGGGTGAAGTTTAGGGAAGGATCCTGGTTTCAGTTAAATGTTAATAAACACATAGTATCTCAAATCACTGTGGACGTTTTCTGTATTAAACAAAGTCAGTTTTTCCCTAGAGTTTAATAATGCTGTAGTGGCTTTGATCAGATATTTGGCAGAAAATCAATGAAAACTATTGTCTGATCACTGAACCGTACGTTCATTATCATTATTTTTGCTGTTTGCCAGATACATTAATGAACAACATTTCCTCATAATGTTAACAGAAAAGGGAATCATTATGCTTCCTTCAAAACGTTATTTGTTGTTGCAAATCAGAACCATCATTTCTTGGAGACAGGGCTACAAATCAAACACCATCACTAACCTGTCATAACTGCATGACCATACCTATAGCGGGGATGAACTGATGGCGCTGAGTCTGAATTAAATGTTATTGAGATTCACCAGCCCTAACACATTGACTTAACATTAGTCAGAAAACAGGCTGGTCCCCCGTACAGTAACTTAACAGAACCAATTCTCTGGGAATCATCCAGAAACCCCCTGGAACCTAAAGAGAGAAGGAAGCCGTTAAATCATAAAAGGTTGACTTCACTCTTCTGAATGATTTGCCTTATTGGAACAGCATGTCGAAGCTGGACCATCAGAGGGACGCTGGAGTGATGCAATATGGCCAGAGCTCCTCCACAGCCATTGGACCAAGCCTGTGTTTTGCATGTGCCTAAGTGTTGTGGAGCAGGAAGTTTAGCGTGCGGGTGGGTTTGGTTGAGTGGTAGGTGGGCGGGCAGGCAATTCAATTGAACATATAAAAGTCACTAATGGCCCCGTTCACAAATCGAGAAGTCTGGAGTTGTTCCCTGCCTGGCACCCATTCCCACTCGCCTGAAGACGGCGAGGAGTGTGAAGGGGGCGAAATGAAAGGAGGGCGTTTTTACAAATTTAGTCTTGGAGGAAACGAACGCGCCTAGCACTGAGGCTGGCTGGAGTTGGTGCCGCTTTTGGTTTTGGCGGTTGTACCAGGTCCAGATCTAAATGGAGGTTTTAGTGCGGCGACCCCAGGCTGTTTGAGGTGTGGCCTGACTCGGTGCGAGGCCCTGCACAGTATCACACACGTCTACTCAGACTCCAGTGCCTTCAAGCTGGAGGCAGAGGGGAACCATCACACCAGGCGGCTCCAACCGCCCCCCATTATAGATGATGATCTCACCCCCGGCTGTCCGTGGCCATTACAGACACAGAAAATGGCCACCTAAGAGCAGCAAGTGTGTTAAATGACACTATTAACACAGAAAAACAGACTCAGAAGACACATTTTTATAAAGATCAGCTCAGAAGATCAGAAAATCAGCTTATTCTTGTCTTGGTGTCCACGTTAGTTTAGAAATTATTAGATGAATTTTATAATAACAAGGGTCGTCTATTTTTCTCAACCCACAGCAGCAGGAAAATCCTTAAATTTAGCTGAAAACACAATTTATTTCAGAAAAAGGTACTGCAAGGTTTCCCATGACAGCAGTAATATACCAGCATGAATTAAACATTTATAATAGTGGCAGCTCACTGAAGCAAAGTGGGATTAAAAAAAGATTCCACTTTTCAAATCTAATAAATATTTAATAAACATTTTAAGATACAAAAAAGTTAGTGAAGCCAGAATTTAAGGAAGAACATTTGAAAACCCAAAGGCAAAACTTATAATTTGAACGTACTTTTTACTCTCGTGCAAATGTCAAATAATTAAGTCTCATGCAAACTGCAGCACTATAAACACACATATGGTTTTGTCTATTTCAAGCCAAAGGAAATTAGATTAAAAATAACAAATGCATTCAGAGCTGTCAACATTTCCTCTTTTATGTATTTGCACTGTCACTCCCGGAGAAGGCTGCTGTTCTCCTCATGTAATCGAGCTGTAAATGGAGACAACATTTACTGTCTCGCTTTGTGATATATCACTGACATCCTGCTATCGTTCACATGGACAATATTCCTGACAACGGCTGTAAATCTGCGGCTCAAGTTTGAAAAGGAAGCGAGCGGCGACAACAGTTTCCACACCGCCCGCAGATGTTCGTCTCAGCACTGCAGCACTGTCACTGTCCCTGCTCTGTTATTAGTCGCAAGATCAAACCAAGGATGAAATTATCTGTGAAGCTGTACCAGCACTTAGATATTCCACATGATGAAGAATCCTGATTTCTGTAAAAGGTTGTTTTAATTAATGAGCAACAAAATGGCAATTTAATTTTTTATATTTTACATTTTTATCCAAAATATTTATGTATATTTTAGGGAACTTCTTGGACTCAAAGACACAACGTACTTATACATAATAATCTTAAAATGATATCCTGTGTGATTTAATTTCAGAAATTCAGGCAGACATCAGGGTCCTTAAAAGGTGAACATCTCACATCAGAAGAAAGTTAAAGCTTCTCCTTTAAATTCAATTGTCAAACAGAAATCTCTGGTCTTAAAGCTGCTGGTGGAGGCCGAACTCCTGCAGGTTTCCGTTTATTTACAAGGATGACATTTGTAATTGTTCCAGCCATCTTTGGATGTATTAGGTTTACAGCTGCAACGGAACACGTCAATTCTAATCTTACTCCACTTGGATGCACGCTGCTATATATCCACAGAGAGACTCAGTGAGTGTTATACACTCTGAAATGTTTCCATATTAGCTGGAGAATTAATAAGAGGGAAAACGTCTAATAATGATTACACACACACTGGGTCTTCTTAAATGCTCGTATTATACTACTGAAGCCGAGGGCGACATCAAAGCTGTCTCCAGTAAAGCATATTACACATCCGGGGCTGTTAAAGTTTGGAGAGAGTGCAGCGAGTGGCAACGAAAACGGCTACAGGGATAAAACTCATTTTGTTTCATAAAGTCAGTCTATGACTGAAATTACTATATTATTATGCTGTTGCTATTTTTCCCATTGTCATTAATGCTTTTATTTACTTAAGCTAAAATACATACTTTTAGTCCCCTTAATTAGCATTTATAAGCATTATACACACATGCAAGAAGGGGTTTATAAGACACTATGATGCAGTTGTAAAGCAGCTACAAGTGTTTATTGGTGTACATTATTTGTCAGCAATTATAACACCCCCTGTGATAATATTTTATATTATTATGACTATTAGCTGTTTATACAGCAGCCCCTACTCCACTGAGGTAGTTACAGTTATTAAAAACACATTAATAAACACTTACATCTGCTTACAGCCACAGTTTAGAGGGTTATAAATAATTTATTAATTGTTAATGCTTATAAGTGATAAATAGGGAGATTTAAAGTAAACTAGTGCCTTGTTTTTTTTATGTTTTAGGAGCTTTAGGAGACTCCTGTGGCACAGTAATGTAGAGGCCACACTGCTTTTCTACTGTGCTATCTTTTGATTGACCTCTGCACAAGCCAGAAGCGATCTCTGTATCTGCAAAAAGACAAGACTCCTTTTATCCAGGAGTGAAGGTTGCTTATTTTCCAATGAAGGCCAAACCCAAAACATGCAGTAAATAACCATGTTAACTTTAAAATTCATGTGAGAAAAGGACTAAAGTGGCAGTTGCATGTTTGTTTTGGTGACAGTGGCACTGAGCTGTGTTTGCTGTAATCCTTCCTGCCTGTGTGACTGACAGCCACAGGTTGGGGCAGCAGGTCTACCTTCAGTTTGTGTCCACCCCGGCCTCGCATGATCATCACAAAACACGGCCCTGGTTTCCCACCAACTCCCTTTTATGAGTTACACCTACTCACCTTCGTAACCTCTTCACCTCTTTTTATTCTCCTTTTCATTTTACATGTCATCACATAATAGAGTTCAACAAATATGTGCTTTTGGAGGCCAACAAAGGTAGTTTTAGATTTATGACACTGATGGTTTAGGCCAATATTCACATATCTTCAAATGTGGGTATTTCCAAGTCCAAATATAAAGTTTCCAGTTGGAGTTTGTTCAATTCAGACTGGAAAAGCATCTGAAACAACATTTACACCATCATGGGACACAAAAAAATCTTCACTGTATCCAAACTAATGGCATTTATTTGAGGGTTAGTGGCTCTTTAAGGCTCCACATGTGTTGAGACAAGCATACAAGAAAAAAGGACCATTTTCAGATTGAAAGAATAAATGTGTAAAGAGAATAAATTTTAATTAGTTGTGTATAACCTGAAGCTTATCAGAAGTGGACAACATGACTGGGTGACACCTCATTTTCACAATAAAAGTCCATGGGCCCAATATATAATGTAATCCTATTTCACACCCAAACACACTCATACTTGTTCGCACAACTGGAGATTTTGCCTCATATTGCACACAAGGGGAAAAGGCTAGCACTGACTGAAAACACCCACGCCACAGGCCATCACCGCTGCAAGACTGGCGACAGGATTGGAAACACGTGCGTAATAATACCTGCTCAAGGCCCTGAGCAAATATATATCGCCTCGGCTAACCTGCTAATAGCCTTAATTTGTAAGGTAAACAGTAGAAGAGTTTGACACTCACTCACCTAAGGTGCTTTTCCTCTGCTGCTCTCTCTCTGCTGCTGCCTTCCTTCAGAGACTTTGGAGGGACTGGTGGTGGCGGGGGAGGGGGGCAACAGCGGCAAAAGTTACAGCCTGCCTCCGCCATGCTATCTGTTAAAGTAATTTTCTCTCAAAGAGGAATTAATTTCCTTTCTCAGGCGGCCCACAGCGCCTGTGGCACAGCCTGTGTCGTCCACCGGGATCCCCAGAGTGTGGAGTTATTGTGACTGTCCATCTGTAAAAATCTGTCTCAGCCACGGAAACTCTGACACAGCCATACATTTTCATTTTGTTTTGTATATTATTTAATCTGTATTTTGTACTCTATTTACACTACGGCACACAGTGTTATAGACAGTTGTATTGTTTTGAGTCTCAGGGTTTTAATGAGGAAGCAAACAAGTGTGTCAGGTGATTATTCATATTTATTTTTTAATAAAATGTATGAAATATTTATTTACAATATTATCTGTATATATAGTTGTATAACAGAGATTTTAATTCTATAGACTAAAACCAGATTTTATCATTTTGTTTTATATATTGCCTGTTTTTGCATCACAGGTTATGTAAATAAGTTAGTGAGCAAATAAATTTATTTCCATTTGAGTCTTGGTATATTTCCATACAGTAATAATAAAAATAATAATGATAATAATAGAGGAATAAGAGAAGCTAGTAAAGGTGTCTTTTTCACTCCCAGCTGTTTACTTGCTACTTCACTTATGGAAAATGACATCTTTATGGCCAAACTGATTTAGTGAGACACTGATGTGAGAGCCAACAATATGTGATAGGAGCGTTTGATGTATTTTCAGGTTGTAGGTGGTTGAAATATTTCATCTTATATAAACTCTGGGGATTTCTGGGATTTTTACTCTGGTCACTCAATTCTACAAGCTACAGATATTATTTTCTGTCAGCATGAACTCATTTAAAACAATGATAAAGGCTCGTGTGACATCTAAGAAAGTTCTTTTTTTAAATTTGTACTGCCAATTTAATTTAATTTTAAAGTGGCCATATTTAGTATTTGAAGCAACTTTTTTTTTAAATAAAAGCTGCTGACCTTCATGACCTCCTATCAAAGGTAAAATCTGAATCCATAGTGATGTGTTCAATGGTTTGATGATCTTTCATTTCAAAATAAAATACACAATGATCGGTTGCATAAAATTAAATGGACTGTTGTTGATTTAAAAGATTAGTTGGTCACTCCATTGGACAACAAAATGTTAACCCTTATTTTAAATATGATCCTATTGCACTGCAATAAATATTTTTTTATTTTCTGATTATTGTTTTGGAATAAAACTTCTCATATTCCTTTTAAAGTAGCAGAAAGACACAAATACGGTGATAAACTTGAGCTCTCAACATCACAGGACCATGAGACCCAAGCAGACGACACCGTGTGCAAAGGAAACTTTTCCTCACCGACTGCCACAAGACTAACTGTGTTTAAAGGGGTCAAAACTGACAAAGACAGGGTGACATGCTGAGTTAACCCCTGACACCTCGCCCCGTGCCCCCCCCATCTCTCCACACTCCCTCACCTCCCCTCCCTTTTCTCCCCCTTCCCCCAGCCACACCCATGAACCATTAAGGCTGTTTTCTTGCAGGGAAAAAAGATGGCCACCGGAGGTCAGATCCAAGTCCAAAATAAATTGCCTTCTTTCCTGAGGCTCAGCCATTTTAATAGTACAGATTTATTGTGCTGTGCTTTTTGGAGGGTGATCATATGTATGTGGTCAGTAGCGCGTATGCAGTCTGTGACCCAGCCTCCCTCTCACGTTACACCCTATTTATAACATCCCCTCTGCCGGCTCCCCTCGTTCTGCAGTTCCTAGGAACCTCCTTCTGCTCCTAGCCTCGAGCTCCAGTCCCCAGTTCCTCCTGACATCTGAGAGGCTCTGCTGAAGCTTATCCTGGGCTAACTGTTTATCCTGTACAGCCTGGCAACTGGCCGCACGCTCCGGATTACCACAGGACACCCATTTCAAAACACACTTTACTTTCTGCTCTGACTATTTGAATTGAAGGAAAAAGTTTTTGGGTTTGTCAAGGGAAAAAGAGAAGCATCTTGGATATGTGCTGGTGATCTTTTTTGTTCTTGGTTGATTTAGTAACTTTACCCTTTTTCACTTGCCCTTCTCACCTTTCCTGGAGGGCCGTGTGTGTTTGCACGCGATGGATCACACACTGTTCGGCTGTCTGCGGAGCCCCCACGCCCCAGCACAGGCCCTGCATCCCGCCTTCACCCAGTCTCCCTTGACTCTGCACGGACGCTCGGACCACGTCTCCTACCCCGACTTGGCCTCTTCATCCTCTTCCTCCTCCACCTCCTCACCGGCACCATGTATCATCTCCAGCTACCCGGCTGATGACGGCCTGTTCCCCGGGCAGCACCACCACCACCACCCCCACCGCAGCCACCTGCCCTCCCAGCAGCATCATCACCCACCTCAGCACCATGCATCTTGGCATATCCCACAGATGCCGTCGCCCGGTGGTACCACACGCCACAACCTTTGCCACCCGCACTCCCACTCATCCCACGACAGTGGACCCACACCCCCCGACCTTGGCCATCCTGGCGGGCCTAGTATGTGTGCCAGCACCCCCAGTCTGGGCAGTGGCAGTACCCCTACAGGGGCCTCCTGTGTGCCTGCAGACTTTGGCAGACAGACTCTGTCACCTGCTGAGGCCGAGAAGAGGAACAGCAAGAGGAAAAGTGACAGTTCAGGTAAGAGGAACTTAGACCACAGTCTTTTACTACACTTTTTAAGTCACAAGTGAAAAACTGTAACAATCCTAATGGCAGAGATTTTCGTCCTCTGTAAATATCATAAATAAATTATCTGCTTTTGACAGAAATCACAACCAGCCTTAGTGTCAGATTCTTTTTGAGGCGTTCCCAGCATGTCTTTGCTCAGTCTTTTAGTTAGATAAACATCATCACATAAATATCAGCACTTTAAGAAATTCCAAGCAGAGCTGAAGAATAACACAAACATCTGTACTTGTCATTCTAAATCTTTCAACAGCACATAACTGCAGAGATTCTGCTGCTCTGATAGAAAAACAAAAAACTGTCTGAAAAGCAGTTTGTAGGTGTTGGCTGACGCGCAGCGAGGGTGTTGCAGCAGACAGACTGAAGCGTGGAGCAAAGGCCACATCATAACTGTGTGGGCACATCTGACTGCTGCCATGTTTTGTTTAAAAATCACATCTGGTTTGTTGCGACACTCTTCAGAGGGCAGAAACTGAGGCACAGAGTAAAGAATTAATGTCATGGATTGTAAAAGACTACACCGGCGCCTCGCGCCGCACTAAACACCCCGACAGGCCGAGAGCTTTCAGGCTTTTTTCTTGTCTAAATCTTGCGGTTCAAATAAATCAGGTCAGGTTTACTGAAGTAAAATGAAAGTGTGTCACGTTGGACAAAAGCAATGCTAAGCTCAAAGACACTAATTGCAGATGTCATTTTTAAGTATATATATATCCTGACAGAATGGTACATGAATTTATCTTATTTAATTCAATATGAAAGAATAATAAATGAATCAGATATTTTTATGGTTCTTCTTTTCATGGGTTATAAATGATTTCACTATCCCAAGTAAATATTCAGCACATTCCTCTGAAAAGTGCCTAAAAGAGAGTCAGAGAGATTTATTACACAGTTTTACTTTCATATATTCAACAGTCATAGTGAATGTTCTGCACAGTGAAGTGCACCTGCACTGTAAACTTCAAGGCCACTTTTCTGTTGTTAGTTAATTTGTGATTTTGTAAAATTTGTGACTTGGCATCTAAACGCAGCTGCAGGTCTCTCGAAGGTCTGACCTTAATCTTTATAATCACAGGCCCTGTTTTTAAGCATAAATAATGCAGCTGTGTTTAAGGCTTTACATTGTCCTTAAAGAGGGACAGCCAGAATTATATAAGCTGTATTTTAATGATAATATATAAAACACAAATTCTAACAACAGAGGTTCAAAAACAAAAAAAATCCCTCTTTTAGGACTGTACTCAAATAGGTAGCACCTCTCTGATGACCTGCAGAACATTTCCAACCTGCAGTCACCACAATAATCAATCACGGCATGACAAACTGCCGAGGCCGGGTCGCGGGAGTTCTCGCAGGGAACGTGATATTAGTGAGAGTTCTTAGTTTTCCAGGGAAAGTGTGCTCGGTGTTCTCTCTGTCCATTTGAGGATTGCGGGGCCCGCAGCGCTGATCCTGCAGCCTATTAAAGGCCTCTTTGTATGCACAGCGAATCACTTGCATTTTAACCACTGACTGATATAACTGTGTGTGAATAGTTTTTCACTCGGGATGCTGGGAGTGTGTGTTCCCTCTGACAGGCCGGCTGGTGCTGCAGCTTGCATAACTCAAATGTGCAAAATAATAACAGGACTAATTCTTAACTGACTGTAAGTGGTCGGCAGTGTAACAGCGCTGGAAACATGTATTTGTAATAATACCAAATACTAGAAAGAGAGGGTAAAATCCATATTCCTCAGTGATTTAACAGGAACTCCAGATGTTATGTGCTGAAAAATTACAAAGGCATCCTGCAACATAAAACATGCCAACGCTATCCCAGCTTTTCAAGAGGCTCAAAGCCTTAATTTTCAATTCTACAGTTCTGTTTGTGCTAAATGTCCCGTTCTCCACAGGCAAAATGTTGCAATAGTATATCTAATCCACAAATTCAACACACCACCTCCCATTTCCTTTCCTCCTTTGTCAATTTATTTGGAAACCTCAGCCTCAGCCTCCAAATCCCTCGTCCCCTGTAACAATAGTTACTGCATACTCATTACATGTGCGGTACATTCTCTCCACGCTAACACCAATCACGCTGATTATTAGGGGGCTAGCAAGGTTGCTGACTCAATCAGCTGTCTAAATATCACACCACAGCCAGTTGCATGAGATAGAGCCCTGATTAGGTTTCACCATCTGGACCAGAAACTTAAGCAAAACCTGAATTTAGATACAGAACAATAACAAAACCTGAGAGCTCATTTCCATGCTTAGGTTTACCCCCCCCCCCCACACCCTTTTTTTTTTTCAACTTTGAAGCATCTCAACTTTCTGTGTCTAACACTCAGTTCTGATTGTTTCCTCAAGTAGGGCCACAGGGTGGGCTAATGAGATGAGCCACCTCCTTGGTATTCTGGGTGTCTGGTTTCTGGGGGAACCTGTTCATTTTCTTCTGGGCAAGCCGGGCAGTTTTTAAGCCCTGCAGAGTGTCTGTCCGCTGAGCTCCTGGGTTATATTTGCAAAGACTTGCGCTGTCAAGGGAGTGGTCGTCCTTTAAAAAGTTAACTAGATTTTCTGTGTGGAACAATAAAAGGTGCTTGAAGTCTTATTTTGTTGAGGCGGTGTTGTAAAAAGGAGGCGTGAGGTGCTGAAAGCTTCTTGGTGGCGGCCAAATTTTCTTTGAGTAAGTTTTAGAAAAAAACATTGCAGATGTGTTGATGCATTTGATTTCATTCTCATGTGCACAGCTGTGAGTAAAATACATGAGAAAAAACAATCAGCAGGTCAACATATGGACTGTCCTCTCTTGCTTTCAAGAGGGTCCCTCCTGCACCGAGCCCGGTTCATTTGGGAACCCTAAAACGACGTGCCCCGTCTGGGTGCATGTATTTTTCTCATATTATTCCTCCTTTTTTGTGGAGAGATGAAAGTTACAGCGGGGACCTAATTGCTGTGGTGTAGTGGCTGTGTCATAAAAGCCTTGCCGCTCGTTTTAACTCCAGGGCTGCTGGTCTGCAGCAGCTGGCTGTGTTATTCTTTTATTTCTCTTTACACAGTGTCTGTGTTTACCAGAGACAGAGAGTGGGTAAATATGTCCGAGGGCCTGCTTCAATCAGCCATACACTGTTTGGAGCGCTGGGTTTGAAATTACAGGGAGGGAGAGGCAAGGTCAAGGGGGGAGCCGGACACAGGCTGCGGGTCAAGCAATGATCTGTTTCATTTCATAAAATTCGTGCGGGAATTCTTGCAGTTTATATATGTTTTGTTTGTCCTTGGCTCTAAAACTGTGCAAGTGCCATACAAATATAACTTTTGTAGAGCAGTTTCAGTTTACCCTCATCTACTCTTCAGCCTCTCAAGGGAGTTATTTTGCTCTGAAAAAAAAAACACACACACTTAATTAGAAGGAAGATCCTCTTTCTGGCAGAAAAACAGAACCAACAGGGGTCCCCTCCGGAGAGACAGCTTAGGTGAAGAGATCGTTTCTCCTCTGACGTGGCTGCAGACCTTCGCACTGCAGGACTATTTACAGTTTGGCTTGACACAGGCCTGCTGCATTAGCACACACTGCAGAACAGGACCGCAGATGAATTTGCATGCAATCGCTGCTGCCTTCGAGTGCAATGTGCAACTGAAGCGTGCCCAACAGTGAAGCCACAAAGGCTGCTCACAATAGGAAAGTTTTGGAGGGTAAATTAACCGTATGTGTTTTCTTCGGAAAGTTTTCTTCGGATATGCCAAAACAAAAAGCATTTTCCGGGGTGATGAGCTGAAAAGGAGATGACACATCCTGGGAATGTCTGTTTTAAATTTCATATTCACAATTCAATTCAATCCACAATTTTTCTTTAGGAAACACACTAATGGTTGCAAGTCCCCTCCTTGAATTTAGTGCTCGCATGTGTTCTTTTATATTTTCTTATTTTCATTAAAGGGAAATACATCATTAAATTTCCACAGCATGCTTTCTATTATATTAGTGGGTAATATTTTATGTTACACATGCATAATGTTTTTAAGACTTTTTTTTTTTTTTTTAACAATCATCTTATGATTACAGGAATCATTGTTTCACTGTCATCCTGAAAGATTCAAAGCTGAAAAAGGAAAGAAAAAAATTGTTACAAAAAGTGGTACTTCGGCAGGTGTTACCACCAAATGAGGAGTTTTTACATAAAAAAGAAATGCGTATCCTGCGTAGCTGCTTTGGGCTGGTTTAAGCAGATTCCTTTAAGACAAAGAAAAATTAAAGCCATGTTGGCATTGTAAAGGCCAGCTTATTGTAACAGCACAGCTGCCACAGTCAGGCACACATGTGCAGCCGCCCGTGAGTCTTTCCAGCCACTTAAAGTGTTCATAAACAATGACTGAACAATAAAGTGTGATTGACAGCTCCCATTGTTTCCCTTACCTTGCCTCCTTTCTTCCCCCTGCTGACTCGCACCTGCCACATAAGATTCACTTTATTTTTATTTTTGTTGCATATAAATCTGCCCTGAGTGGAAGAGAAACCTGTGTGGTGTTTGGTTTCAGAGTCCCAGGACGGAAATTACAAGTCAGACGTGAGCAGCAAGCCCAGGAAGGAGAGGACGGCGTTCACCAAGGAGCAGATCCGAGAGCTGGAGGCCGAGTTCGCTCACCACAACTACCTGACCAGACTAAGGCGCTACGAGATCGCCGTCAATCTCGACCTCACTGAAAGACAAGTATGTGCCTACCCACAGCTGCTTGTCCTCCCCCCCCCCCCCCCCCCCCCCACATTAGCACATTAATGCCATGTTGTGAAAACAGAGGTGGCCTCGGGACAGTGACGTGGCTCTTCAGCTCGCTACTGTGTTTTTGTAACTCTGGTGCGAGGGGCTATTGTGCTCCAGATGTGGCTGTGTGACGGGACTATCATATTCCAGATGTTCCTGTCTATTCTTTCAGGCGGGCCACAGTCAAGACAGGGAGACGGGTTGAAGGAAGTGCTGTCTAGCAAGCCACTTCCTCTCTCCCACTGCCCCTGCAAAGCCCAGATTGGTCTCAGAGCGTGGGCCGCTTTGCTGTAAAAAATGCAGGCAGATGAAATAAATAACAGGAGACGAATGGTTAGGGGAAGGAAACGGCGTACAGCCTGTTGTTCTCTGACACCCGTTTGGAAGCTATAAGTCACACTTAGTTGACACCTTGCCAGTGATATTTTGCAGTGTGATAGACTGAATGTGAAGAACAGACTGGAGCGTTTCAGGTGATACCTCACAACTTAAGATCCCAAGGATATGTGAACCTCATAGATCACGTCTTTGGAAAGACGTGTATCTTGTGTCATGCTACATCAAAAAGTATCACTTGCATTAACTAAAAACTGAGTTTTTATTGTGCATGCTGCTTCAATGCCACAGCTCACTGAGACGCCTAAATGGATGTTATTGGTTACACCTGCTTTTCCTTATTTAAATGTCAGCCTGTGAGAACGGTCTGTAGGCAAGGCAGGTTTATTCGTATACATCCTCGTACCTATACCTAAGTGCTTTATATAGGGCAAACATGACAAGATATAAAATCAACACTAGTCAATAGAAAGAGACTATAGGAATTAAAAGAGTAACATAAAAAAGATAAATGCAAATTATGAATAAATAGTCCCAACTTTAATTTAATAAAGTCAGTGAAAAGTCAAAAGTCATGATTTAAATGAACCAAGAGTTGGTACAAACCTCAAGTTTACAAACCTTGGATGTCTTTAAAACCATCAGAAATTGTTTTTAAATCACTGCTTTCCTTCACCAAATGCATCACATAAACATCTTAAATCAGCACATCTTTGCTGTATTCCCTCTGACTACCGCCCCAGTAGCCTATCGATCCATGTTGCTGCGGCTCAGTGAGCTGAAAACATCAGCAGTGTGTCAGGGTTTGGGGTTCAGTTCCCCGATGGGGCCAACCGTGCTAAAAATATACAGAATACACTCATGGTTCTGTGTAAGGGGCGTCGGATAAAAACATCACAAAGAGGAATCTCCCAGTGAATGAAATAGTCTGCAGGTGTGTTTTAATGGCCTCTAAAGTAAAGTGAGTTGTAAACCTGCTCAGTCACATTTAAGATCTTTCTCATCAATCCAAAAGCAACTGGAAACTGTGACATGAAAAGTGATATCAGACTGTGTAAGTGATCATCTGCTTTTGCTTAATATTACAAAACTGAAAAAAAAAAACTTTGAAGGAATACTTCTAAATACCGACACGTCAGGCAAAGCTCCATTTAACTCCGCAGGGCCACCGAGCACAGAGATTGCCACCATAATTCCACTTCAGCCTTCTCCCAGACCGTTGCAATTAATCTTTTTGTGGCTCGAAACAGCATTAAATGTGCATGAAATTTCTGCAGCTCATGCAGCAGAAGTTGTGTGCGACCTCAGTTTCGTCGGGAGGGAAATTATACAGCAGGAGATAGTGAGGTAAATATTGGCATTACAATCAGTTGGCCACGGCGCTCGATTTATGCTGCATGAGCTGTTTGGAGAAATTTGATGGATGTTTTATGCTGTGAAAAACGGAGTATTTTCAAAGATGGCAGAGCTGGAGCTACAGGGACTAACTTGCTGCAGGGTGAGAGTTTAAACCAGCATAGGAAAGAAAAAGTAAAGACTTCAAGATAGAAGTTTTGCACTGAAATATCAAGAGTGCACAAATATTTTTAGTAAATAAATAAATCAAAACCACTAAATTTGGTTGAAAAGTGAATGTTGTTTTAGACCTGCATGTTACATATAACTGTTGTTATTTAATCATTTAAATGACTAAATCTCAGTGTGAAGTAGTAATGACACACTGATATATAGTCACTGAAAATGCTGATAAAACACCTGGTGTGGCTGACCTGTACATTACCTTCAATTCCAACTAAATTTAGCCCAGTTTTAAGCTAGCTGACTTGTTGTGGTTTTGACTTGTCAGTGCTTGCTGTGTTTTATGTATTTCAGTAGTGTCTTTCTTGGTATGTGTCATGCTGTAAAATAAAGGAGTTAAGCAGCATATTGATGCTGCTTCGCTGCTTAAACGAGCAATGAAGGGTTAAAATGAACATAGAGGTCAGAGTCTATGGTGTGATGTGTTGTGATTTAAAGGAGCGTGTGTGTGTGTGTGCACATAAGCCCTGAGGATCACATGTTTGGTTTGACATTAGAGCCTGGCATAAATAAGTGATCCCTTTGCTGGAGTCCCCACACCCCCCCACCCTCCACCAGCCCCCAGCCCCCTCCCCCTGCTCTCAGAAAAGGCTCTGAGGCTTGTAAAGAATCCGAGGTGGTACTCAGCACGGCGTACGCCCCTGACGTGTAAGACAAACGTTTGTGCTGTCAACTAACTTCCTCGCCATGTGACCACATGGTCCCCTCGGAATGACACTCCCCAAAAATAAACCCAGCCCCCCCTCCCTGCGTGACAGGAGTGAGCACTTCGCCCCCCCCACCCCCCACCCCCACCCCCACCCCATCCCTTCTCCTCCTCCTCCTCCCCTCAAGCGCATGTGTCGACACTCAGGGAGCCTCTGCTGCTACTTGACGTGCAAAGTGTTTTAAGCAACAGCTTAATCATCAATCTGAGAGACGTAAATACGGTCGAGGCTGTTGAGTCAGGGAAAAACAGGTAGACGCCAAGTGGCAGATGGAACAGTACATGCTCACATAATTGCTGCTGTAGAAATAGCTGCCAAACTTTTGGAGAAAGTTGCTGTCAAGCTGTAAAGGTTCCTAATTGCTTCTAGATTATTTTTTTTTGTGACTGTATGCTGTCAGCTTTAGAGCCGTGAATTTGACATTTTCTCTCTACTCCACCACGTAGGTGAAGGTTTGGTTCCAGAACCGGAGGATGAAGTGGAAAAGAGTGAAGGGCGGCCAGCAGGGGGCAGCAGCTCGAGAGAAAGAACTGGTGAACGTGAAAAAGGGGACTTTGCTGCCGTCAGAGTTCTCTGGCATCGCAGCGCTCCACCACTCGACGGACTCCTTAGCCAACGAGGACAGTCACGACAGCGACCAGAGCTCCGAGCACGCCCACTTATGATGCACACACATCTATCCTCGCCCCACCCCCGCCCCCCACCTCCTCCGAGTATAGGCCCTGCCTCTGCCTCAGGACTGTCCTTAGAAGGACTGTTGTTTGCTGATTCGCCATCGTCATACAACGATGCTAAATAAGTGTACAGTGTACAGTGGAACGATGTGTGTTAGACAATACAGTCATCATGCAGGCAAAATGTATATTTCAAGAACTGAGCACATAAAGCAAAAAGGTGAAATATTTCAAAATGCCATTGGTTAAAAATTTCCATTATAAGTGCCAAAAATAGAATTTTATAAATAATGAAATGTGATGTTTTGGCTACAGAAATTCACAGAATATTAACGTACATTTTGGAAATCATATTTAGTCAAACTGTTGTAAACATTCCATGTTGTGTGCCTTGAGAGAAGCAGGCTGCGACTTTGATTTGCACTGTTGAACATACAGTCTGCGCCTCAATCAGTTTCTACTGTATAGAATGTAAATTACAATGTAATTGAGTTATTGATCAAATCAAGTGCCAGGAGGTCAAATTTGCCTAGCTAATATAAATGATCTGTAAATATTCCTCAGTATTGTCTTACCTTAACAGTAATTTTATACCCACACTATTCAGCTCATGCAGTAATAAACACTGACAGTTCTTTAGTTTTCTGCCTGGTGATGACATTTTGTAAACAATTCTGAAACCTGAAATAATCATTTTATTAAATCTTTTCAGGGACAGTTGCAAATTGAATAAAATTTAACCAGTGGTAAATGGAACTTCTTATGATTTCATGTCTTTCCATGTGCGCGTCCATCCATCCAGATGAATCCAGGCTGATGTGTTTGTGTTTCATGGAGTGAAAGCTGAAATGAATTAAACATTGCACAGAGTGTAGAAAGCTGGTGATGGGGGCGCATGCTAAATTCACCTTTGCCTCAGGGTAAGGTCAGGATTCCTGCCAAGACTCAGAGAGGGAGAACCCGCAAAGGATCGTATTCTGTTACAAAATCCTGTTGAAAATAATTTCATGACTTGATCTCGTCTTTCACCACATTATGATTGTGCATTCTAATTTGCTTGAGGACGCACCTCGCACGGCATGTGAGGTTTGTCGTTTTTTTTCTTCTTTCCCCCAAAGCAATCCACGGGATGAACGTGATTCTTACTTTAAACACTGCAACTGCAATTCAGAGAAAAGTATGGAGGACACTCACCTTTTCCACTGGGCCTCACTAATCTAACTTCTGCACAATATAAGTATAGGTCCCAGCAGACTCGCCTCCAAATATGGTCTTCATGTCACCTGCAACGACCAGCTGATGTCTGTCTCCTGATTCTTGACTGTTCAATAAAAAAAGCAACAAAATATTAAGCACATTTGGCCTAAAACTGTCAATACGTGCGTATAAATTAACGTTTTAACGTTCCTCTTGATTCTATTAACCTACAGGACTGATGCAGTATAACTGTATACAATAAAAAGAACATGGGCCTTGGTCTCTTAACTAAATAATCTCCATGATCATAAGGCAGGCAGGCACGATTTGAGGAATTCATTAATTTTGCATTTTCTCCTGATAGCAAGTGACATTTGGGTGAGCATTTCCATGGAAGCACAGCACGAGTGTTGTTTTGACCGATCATTAGGGGGAATCAGGCTGTGCAATCATAAATCTACTGGGTCCTCTCTCAGGTGACACCGCCGATAACCTGAACCTTTAAACTGTCCTTGAACCGACCCTCACCCAGGCAAAGAGCAGGTACTCAGCTGTGTAACCAGGCCTTACATGTAAGTGTGTCAAAGGATAAACCCCCTCAACACACAGCCCTCTGCAAGCGAAGGGCAGATTTACACAAGTAAAGAAGTGGTTCATACAGTGTGTTTATACTTTAACTGAACAGCCACACTGACAAGCTGTTTTATTATTTAACTAGCCCAGGGGTCGGCAACCCGCGGCTCCGGAGCCACATGTGGCTCTTTCACCCCTCTGCTGCGGCTCCCTGTGACTTTGGAAAATAAATAATGAGTATTTAATTTAAATTTTATTTAATTTTAGTCCGATCTTGTAACATTAAAATAAAACGTGTTTAATTTATTGAGCTTTTCAACCCCTGGTAATTTCGTTTTCTCTGCAGCAGTTCATTGATTTCATAAATGCAACACACTATAGTTTTTTTTATACATAGCATAAAGGTAAAAAACGATATATGTAGTGTTATCTTCATTTTAGATGTCAAAAGGGTTTTGTGGCTCCCAGTGTTTTCTTTTCTGTGGGAAACGGGTCCAAATAGCTCTTTGGGTGTTTAAGGTTGCCGACCCCTGAACTAGCCCCTCGACACCCTCTGTCTCCCATCAGTTGCTGAGGTCCAAGCTACTTGTGTTAGCGCATGGCCTCTCCCCGCCATTCATTAAAGCACTATATCAAACAATGGACAGAGTTGATACTAGTCAACTTCAGCGACTAAATCTTACCTGGTGACCAGCCTTTAAACCGCTATGAACATGTTCTTGGACATTTCTCAGATTTCACATATCTGTAGCAATGGCTAATGTCATTAGCTAACAACATGTGACACACTGCCATTACTGGCAGCATATTTTATTATATCACTGTCTCTATATGTCTTTATATAATTTACACCCATCTGATACTGATTATTATGAATTAATCAACAGTCTACAGATAGTCCTTAAGGGTATAACTGACGTAAAGTTGTCCAATGGGTAGATTAGCGATATCAGGCAGCAACACTAAGCTAAAAAACATGGTATTTCAAACTTTTTTATCAATAACTTTGGAAAAATAGCTTCGTTTGGGTTTAATAACATGATGTTTAGTAATTAGTGTATCTAAAGAGTTAAAAGTAGTGTCCTCAGCCTGCACAAAACTTTTTCCCTTTATTGTTATTCGTCTTTCCTTCCCCCCTCAGTTACTTTTCCATCTGGTCAGACAAACCTGATCTGATTATGGGTTTCTCTAAACACTTCTTTGCTATGAGTACCAGGACTGTGGCTTTCACTGAGGACACAGAGTTAATGTCCTCTGTGTATTTTTGGGGGGAATTTGGGTTTCTTATCAATCTGAGGGGAGTTTACACACTACGACAAAAAAAAACTTTCACATGGTGGATTAGAAGCTAATTTCAGTATCTTTTTTTAAAGACTGATATTTAAAGCAAAACTGGTTGTTTACTATCTATGAGAAGACTGATACGATTTTCATATATGTCTGTTACATGTAAGGCAGCAGTAGATTAGTTTAGCATATACACCCAAAGACTGGAAACAGTGGGAAACACCCGGCTCTGTCGCAAAATCCACCCACTGCACCGGCACCTCCAGAGCTCACCGATTAACATGTTTTATCTCATTTGTTTAATCTGCACAAAGGCAGAACAATAATTTGCAGCTTGGAGGTTAGGCAGGGAATGACAATTACAATGAGAAATAATAAAGCAGAACCTCTATGTGAATAATATTGACCGCTCCAGCTACGACACAAATAAATATATAGTCAAACCGGGAGTTATCTTAGTTTGCCACAACTTTAAAGGAGCTATTAATAACTTTTGCTATTGCCATATAGCTGTTACTAGCTGGCTTTACTTTGTTCTTCAGTCATTGTTGCATTTACAATACAATGTTATAATACGTTGTATTGTACTTACTTATTGTACGTACTGGCTAGCATGCATGAATGAAGCGTGATGCTGAACTTGTAACATTTCTTCTTCTTTTAAAGAAACGACGGCTTTGTAGCGATAGAAAAACTTACAAATAGCTTCTTTAAGATAGAAGCACTGAACTGTTACCAACAGCTTTTCAAGTGCAAGCAATACACTGATAAGAAATGATAGATATTATAATATATATATATATATTATATAGGTTATACATATTAATTTAGGAGACATTTCCACTTTAATTTCTGTTATATCTGGTTAAAATGAGAAAAAAAAGAAAAAAAACTTGAGGAGGGAAAGGGGGCTGGGGGGGACTTTCTGTTTGTAATTCCTTGCTACGGCCCTGTTGAGTGTTTCTACTTGTATTCATGCTCGACTCAGTTTTACAGATGAGCAGCCATCAAACAAGCCTGACAGTGTCTCACCACACAGATCCATAACTCTGCCCCCGTTATGTAACCACAAACTCTCGCGATATAAAGCCACTCGGGAGGACACACCTGGAAGTGTCCTGACCGGCGCCGACAGAAGGTAGGTTCTCCCCCCGTGAAGGCAGCGGGGCTGGACGGTAAAAGGTCGCAGGGACTGAACCCTGCAGGATCCAGCCCGGACCCGGTTCCTGTGAGTGGGAAGTTTGCTCCTGAGCTGACGCTCTCTCCATTTCGCAGCTGACCTACTTAACTTGAGACAGACAAAAACAAGGCTGTTAAACGGTCAATAGAGGAGACAGGTTAATCGACCCCCCCTCCTCCACCTCCTCCCTTGTGTGGGCTTGCAGCGGTCACACCTGCACAGGTAGCAGAGACTCACCTGGAGCTCAGCGGGGGACTCGGGTGGCTGTCAATGGCTGAAGCTGTGGAGCCCGGCTCGGGTTCCACGGGGGTCCGGGCCGTGTTCTTCCTGCTCACACCCAATGAATCATCCTTTGAGAAGGTGGAGGATGTTCCTCAGTATGTGCAGCAGGTGGGTATCCCGTCGCTCTCACTCACTTCTAATAAATGTGATGATTGTGATGTGATGTGATGTGAAATGTGATGATTTGTTGTGCAAATGTCAAACGACCCCCCCCCCCCCCCTCTCTCTCTCTCTCTCTCCCCCCTCAGGCGACCTTTACAGAGATATGCAATACATGTGTGGTTTGAACAGAGTTAATGTTTGTCTCAGGGTTATAGACTCAAACCCAACAAGATCCAGCGCCAAACATTCACGGATTCAAGCTTCTCACATGTGCAGATCTGATGGGTTTTGAGCTGTTCACACATAAAAAACAATCTGAATATGTGTTATTATATAGCAGGAGACTAAACCCATTAATCTATGACTAAACTTTATTTTAGGGATTTATGTATTTACATGCTTCTCTAACTTATCCAACCGCTTTCCTTTTCCAAACGCTTAGAATTAAGCCCAAATCTCATGTAAACGAACCTGGAGGTCCTTCAGAAGTGATTGGAGGTCCAAGATTATGACTCAGGAACGGCCATATTTTATGTTAACCGGCTAAATGAGTTAGGTTGAGCTGTATTTGTTCAGTCTTGTTGAGATTAAGATAATATTTAGCAAAAGGAGACCTGTGAGCGGGTTACACACAGCCAAAGATCTCCCACACAGACACACTAATTGAAGCGATCACAAAGCAATTTTAAAAACTGCAGGAATGTAAAACTTTCAGAGGAATGAGAGCTGTGGTTCAGTTCATTCCAGGTCAAGTAAGGTCCAAACTGGAATGAATTGCAACCAGTTTTTCCTCTTTCAGAGTAGAGACAAGGACGCTTTGGAGCTAACCTACTATGTTAGCATGTGTATTAGATTTCAGTTTAACGAAGAATGCTAACTGGTGACTTAAGGCTGTATAAATTGACTTGTCTTTCAGTGTGAGTTTCAGAACAGATATGAAAAGATACTTTTACCTTACCTCATTATACTCTTAGGAATTTCAACGCACTTTTCTATAAAAGTAAAGAACATGTGTATGTAACATGTTGTCTAAACACAAACACCTGCGCAATAACTTAAGTTGAATAGTTTACACAGTCCAAATTTTGATTTAGATCAGGAAATATCTGATCATAGGTCTGACAAGAGCCACATCAGGAAATTCAGGTGCTGATAACTGATCAAGTATATTCCTGATGTAAATTACACTAAACTATTTTACAGTCCAAACGATTGATCAACTAGTAGAGAAAATAATCAGCAGATTCATCAACAATGAAAATAGTAGTTAGTTGCCGCCCTAAATCTGAGCAGACGTCCGACGCCCAGCCATACTTATACATGAAAACACAGTTATACTGATGCACGTATCTTACACTGTAACTAAAGTCACAACAGACACGTAATGAGTAAAAGAAGAACTGAACTGTATTTTAGTCCAGCATCTCAGTAAATCTCCTTCATTTAAATGAAAGAAAAGTCAGTTTCTCTTTCGTCTTACTGTCAGTTTACTGTGTCTCATTTGCCTTTTATTACGGTGAATGTCTGGGGCAGGTTTAACGGCACATGTTTGTTATGAGGTTTTATGAGGCACATCAGGGGAGGAGAACAATTACCCCCACAGCAGGAGTCCTTATAATCCACTACCAAACTTGATTAAACAAATTTGTTATTGCTTCAGGGCTTGATGGTGATAAAAGTTTGCATGGGTGTGTGTGTGTGAGGAGTTTGTGACTCAGCACTGTTTACAGTTTGTGATGTGTCATTAATTATTCTGCACAACTGTTGTTCTCTGATCCCAACAGGCCAAATTAATAGGAAAAAACAAAACAAAACACAACCTTCTAATTTTGGAAGTTGCTTGGAGTTATGACGTCGTGGGTCGTTGCCAGGTCTCTCAGCTTTTCGGTGATTTGAAAACAAACACAATATTACTCAGACAGCAGTGATAAAAGTGTATTGTCAGTCTACATGTTTTCGGCCAACATCAGTCATCCGCAGCCATATAAAAAAGGCTGTTTGGAGGAAATGCAGACATCTGGTCCACAAATGTCATGCTCCATGTAAGGTTGAATTCAGAAGAAAATAAAATGAAATTATTAGATGCCACAACAAACAGTCCACACAAGCTCAAGTATGCTGCAGTATAAAATAGGCTTCCTCTAGTGTGATTTTTAGTTTGTTTATATAAAGATTTTTAAAAAAGCAGGGAAAAGACATTTCATTGCATGCAAGATCAAAAAGGGAGAGAGAAAAAAGTAAAATAAATAAAAGAAAAAGGAGACAGTGATGGAAAAGGTCAAAGATGCATGTTACAAAGAAAAAAAAACAACAATACAAGACAAGCTTTTTCCCCTTGTCTTTTTTGCACAACATGTCAATGAGTTTGCACTGCTGAATAATTGTGTCCCAAGCTGTGAAGAATGCAGAGCTGCAGAGGTAAAACTATCTGCTGGACAGGAGAGAAAAAAGGGGGGAAGGTCTTCGGCTGGCGTCCAGAAAGATAATCTCTCTCTCTCAGCGGGTTTAGAGGAGGTCTGCCTGCGCTGCGAGCCCATTTGTTAGCTGCAGCTCCGCAGTCGGCTGCCAGATGTTGGAGCGTAGCGTGTGATCGCAGGTCCCTGTTGGTGCTCTCGCCTCTGCTTGTGCACACACGTTCACACACACTCACATCACACACCTGCACGCTGAAGAGGAAACAGTCACATCTGGATGTGCACACACTTGCATGCACAGTCACTCTCATTTCCATTCACACAGAATACACACACACACACACACTTCCTCACACCCCACCTGCAGATGTGCTCCTCTGTGGTCTCGTCACGCCCACGCTCTTGGCGGGGGCCATGTGTCCCAGTTACGACTGCGCTGACTTGGTCAATGGGCCTCTTCGAGCGAAAGCTAACCAGCAGGGCTGACACGCTGCCGAAGTCGCAGTCGTGACCCGTTTGCTAACCCTGTCCCTCACTAATTTGTTCCATGTTTGACAGACCCATTAAGAGGTTATTACATGTTTCCAGCACAGTTAGAAGCAGAAGCTTGTCACTGACTCTTTGGCTCGCGCTCACCATTTGTTTTGTCATAGCTAGTTACTAAATGTCGTCTATTCTTTGCAACTTTTGGAAAGTAAAATTCTTCCACTTTCATTTTTCGTTTGTTAGCTGCTAATTAAAATGATTTGTCTTTATGGATCACACATTCGCCAAAACATATCAAAGTTGATAATATAAAGGGAAAGTGATTTATGTAACTTTATGTATAATCGTGTGAAGCTAGTTGAAGAAACTGAAGTTTTGATTTCTTCTGCATTGTTATACCCACTCTCAAAAATTGTACATTTGCACCTTTAATCTTCGCATTTTCACATAGAATTGGATGAAATGGGGTGATTTATGTTGGGAGGACTGGGTCCCAGAAGTAGAATTCTCCTGTTACTTCAAGCTTTCCAAGGCTTGGATGGACATGAAACCCGATTCAAACTCTCAGTACAAAATATGAGCAACTAGAAAATATCTTGTGCTTCCATTTAAAGTCAAAGGTACAAGCCTGCGTACATAAAAATCTATATAGGGAAGTTAACTACGACTCCCAAGGTACATTTCAGTAAGAAACACTCTGTTGTGTTCACACTAACAGCAACAACACAGATTACATTTCAGTTCTGGGTCAAAGTTGGTTGAGTTCAGCAACTATGACGCACCGTTTTGTTCCTGATTTTATTGACAAAATGTTCTGAATTTGGCACAGCACTGATTGAAACTAGAGTGAATGTGAAGGCCATCTCTTTTTTTATGTATTTGTTTCAAATGGAGACAAAAGCTTCCAGACAAAAGCAGAGTGCAGAGCCTCCTGGAATAAGTGTTTGGTAACTAACAGAGAAGGACCTCTGGGTGAAAAATAAATTGGGAATATAAATAACAATGACTACTCACGAAAGGCCTGCCAGCATGCTTGCTGTACCTGCGAGCTGCACTTCATTATTGATTGTTTGGTGGTTACTTAACCAGATAGCAAAATAAATCCGGCCCAGACTTGGGCTTCTTGCTTGTTTTCTTTTGGTCCAGTATACGCCCGGTTTGACGGCCCAAATCTGGCCCATATATAGCATGATTGTCAGATGCTACTTTCACATCTGGACCAATTCTTTTGCACACACAGAAAATCTTCCGGCTGTCAGTCAATATCGGAGGATAACAGCAGGATTCTGCCCAGATGTGGAAGTATATGGGCCAGACTTGGGCCAAGGACCCAGGCGTATGTTGGGCCAGATGTTTCATTCATGCTAACAGGCTTACTACCTTGACATTACCTAGATGACTTTGTATGGCTGTATTTTATCAGTTTATGGGTTTCATAATGAGACCATCTCTTACTCCTTGTTTTGTTTTACTTGGCGTCCATCTGGCATCTCTATAAAATGACAATGTATGTTTTGTTAGCCCTGATGTTTAACTCAACCACTGAGATCATTTCTGCCTCCAGTGCAGCTCTGCGCAGACAAATGTTTGTGATCTCCGATCTGCCAATACATTGTGGCTTTAGACCTGCTGCTTCAGCCTCGCACAGTGAAACAAACATCATGGATCACTAGACATGAAAGTTCTGCAAGCTTTCAGCTCATCAGCCAAAACAAATAGTCAATCTCAACACAACTGGTAAAAGCAACAGTGGACTTGAAACTGTCTTGTTTTTACAGTTTGTAACAGTGCTGAATCATGATTCCCTGTATGTGTGTGTGTGTGTGTGTGTGTGTGTGTGCAGGCCACTCCTGTCTTTGTAGGGCTGATATTTCTGGAGCTGGTGGTGGGCGTGCTGAAGGCAGGAGCCCCAATGGTCACTATCAGTGATGGACTCACCTCCATATCTGCTGGAATGATCTCCAGACTCCCAATGTGAGTGTTTAGACAGGTCATACATATCATGATCGTGATTATCTGTATCGCAGCTGTTGTTTGTGTTTTGAATGAAAAATATGGTACCTGAATGATCTGTAAAGCAATGCTATAATTTTAGATGTAGTTGTTTAAAGGACCATTATATGTGATTGGGAAAAAGGAAGGGGGTGCATCAGGGAGTACATGGTGTTATTCTGTAGATCCTGGGATTGTACACTTAACTTAAAGTGGAGCTGTGTCCCATTTCCACTGGGGATAATCATATTTTTGTCACCCCCACTTTTATTACTTAAAGGAGATACTTGTTTAGCTAATGCTACATTTCTAAAGTATATTCTAAAGTCTAGCAGAAACGTTACGAGTTCAGCATCAAATTTCATCCTGTGCTCACAAAGAGCTGTCTCCATCAGAGCAAAGCAACACCAATGCTGACTACTGTTTTGCCTCTATTTCTATCACTTCTTTCTTCTACTAAAGTTAGCATGCTAACCTGCTAGCCCCAGTCCGGTTGGACCGTCTCATCCCTTTCCGATAACGAGTCACTGGAGCATCCAGGCTATCCTGAAGACGTAGATGCTCAGAGGGCGTATTATAATCTCTTGTCTTGTAAACATTGGCTGAAGCTCTCAACAAGGCTGGTTAGTAAACAGCTGCTAATGCTAACGCTGGCTACATAGCAATAGCAAATCTTACAAATAGCTCCTTTATGGTTGATTTACTTTCTAAAATCTTTCTGACAGTGTCCGGCCTCCATAGCCCATAGACTTCATGAAGGGTGAGATAAAAATTTGGCTATGCTAGTCTTCAGTTATTATCACCTGCTCAAAGCAATGAGCTCAGTGAGTAGCAGCAAATGGTTTTGTGGACATTATTCCCTGTGGTTCACCTGTCAGGCTGCATACAGGGTGTCCTACCTTATTCGTGAAGGTTGTTGAGGTTCTGTGCGTCCGAAACGGTCTGAAAGGAACATTTACTCTACTGCCGAACATTTACTTTATATTTGCAGATTTATATCTGCATCCAAATTCTCTGATGCTTACTGTGATACTAATAAGTTATTCAGTCATTTCCACAAACCTGTTTGGCTGTTCTTGACCCCATTGCCCCCCTCAAACAGAAGAGGTCAAAATCACGAGCTCTCCCATGGCTCAATGACACTATTCGAGCTGCTCTTAGAGAATGTAGAAAACCTGAGCGTAAATGCAAATAAGCTACAGATCTTCCACGACATCTTGAAACAGTGAATGTTCAATTATCAAAAAAACGGTTAAGGATGCAAGAGCTGCTTTTTTCTCAGACCTCATAGCAGAAAATTGTCACAATTCCAAGGCCATTTTCAGGCTATTGATTCTGTAATGAAGCCCTCATCTTGCCACACACTCGAAGCCTGCCCAGAGAGGTGTGAGAAGTTCTTAGTCTATTTTAATCAGAAGGTGGAAAGTATAAGATCCCGGATCTCACACTCTGACTCGGAGACCTCTGCTAACTCAGAAAACACAGCCGTGTTGGACCCTTTTCATCCACTTTCATTACTGGCACTCAAGAATACTGTTTCTCATATGAGTTCCTCTTCCTGTTGCTCTGATATTGTTCCAACAAAGTTCCTTAAAGATGTATTTGATGCAGTTGGTCCAACTGTTCTGTCCATTGTAAACAGTTCTCTGGTCAAAGGGATCTTTGCCTCTCATTTTAAGCATGCAATAGTTCAGCCTCTACTTAAAAAGCCTTCACTTGATACTTCTGATTGTGCCAATTTTAGACCCATTTCTAAGCTTCCATTTTTATCGACTAAGAAAAGATTGTTTTTATCCAATTTTTTATCTGATGTTAATCAAAATAATGTTTATGAAGACTCTGGTTTTAGAGCATTACACAGTACTGAAACAGCCCTTGTTAAAGTGGCCAATGATCTCCTCCTCATGGCTGATTGCTCAGTTCTTATCCTCCCAGACTTAAGTTCAGTTTTTGATACTGTCGACCACACCATTTAGATTAATCGCCTTGAGCAGTGGGTAGGCATCTCAGGCCTGGCACTGAGCTGGTTTAAGTCTTATCTGTCAAAAAGAACATTTTCTGTTAGAATTGGCAGCTCGTCATGGTCAGTGGCCAAAATTACTTGCGGGGTACCACAGGGCTCAGTTCTTGGTCCCCTCCTCTTCTCTCCCTATATGGTCCCTCTTGGCCACATAATTCATAAACATAATATCTCTTTTCATAGCTATGCTGAAGATACACAACTTTATTTGCCCCTTAAGCTAAAAGACACTAATTGTATTCTTACTCTTAGGAAGTGTTTGAAGGACATTAAAGGTTGGATGTCACGCAGTTTCCTTCATCTGACTGAAAACAAAACAGAAATAGTAATCCTTGGAAAACCTACCATTAGAAACCATTTTACCAACATTCTCTGTGGTTTTTCACATAATATTAAACCGGTTGCCAGTAATTTAGGAGTGCTCTTTGACAGCACTAAATGGTCTAGCTCCAAGCTATATTGCAGACCGTTTAGACTACTATGAGCCAGAATGGAGCCTGAGATCCTCAAGTAAGGCCCTTTCAGTCGTGCCACAGTCCAGGCTCAGAACAAAAGGTGACTGCGCGTTTGCTGCACCTGTTCTCTGGAACACCCTGCCCGAGAATATTAGGTTAGCAAAATCCATTGAGTCCTTCAAATCCCTTCTGAAAACGCACTTTTGTGTGAATTGTTTTATTTTATTTTGTTTTATTCTTTATTTTATTCTGTTGTATTTTATTTCTGTATCTTGAGGGATGATGATTTTAATAGTATGTAAAGCATTTTGTAAACTTTGTTTTTGTGAAATTGCTGTATACATAAGGTTATTATTGTTATTATTATTATTATTTATATTTAGTTAATATTCTCCTAAAATAAGGCCAGAATTTAGATCACTCAAAGATGAGAGGGTTAAGCACCATACTCTTGATTAGCATTTCTACACTGTTTTTGTTTTGGTACCACAATTATGAAAAGCACAGTAACCAATTTCATCATAATTTGTCATTTGCTAGACCAATTTAAATGTATGTACATTTTCATAAATAATACACTATTATTTTTGTATTATATTGTATTATTATATTGTAACATCGTTGTCAGTTTATGTCCCCTGAAGTTGTGTGTAGTGGATTTTTGGGTTGTGAAGACAACAACAGACATTTTGTCCTGAAAGCAGTTTAAAAGATGGTGAAACATCTCTGCTGGATGGATGGGACAGCAATGTTCCCACATTATTATGTATTCTGTCTTGAAATGTGACTTCCACAGACTTAGCCCTTGAAGTGGAAAACAGCTACAGAGCTGAAAAAGACAGACAAGGCATCTCGCCAGTGTGGTCTCATAACTATTTTTGAGATTCAGTTGGTTGGAGAATTGAATTTAGATGTTTGATCGTACAGTAGATGCTGTTTTTAAAGCAAAGGATGGGTTTGTTTCTTCTGTATTCCTCTTGTTTTTGTCTTTTACGTTAGTGTGCGGCACAAGGTGATCAGATAAACAGTGCAGCTGTTATATGAACATGAAAAATTGAACTTACATTGACAGACTGGGGTTATGCAGAGCTCTGTCTGTCCTCCCTCAGGTTGCTGATGAGAGGCTGTGAGCTGTCGACTTACATATATGTGTGGGACCGGTACCGCCTGGTGGAGCTGCCCTGGGACTCTGCCTGGACCTGGTGGTTCACCTTCCTGGGGGTGGACTTCTGCTACTACTGGGTGCACCGCTTCGCTCACGGTACTGACACAAGACACAGCCTACTTTTTTCTTTTTTTTTGACAGTAATGTTGTTGCTAAGCCGTCATTGCCGTGTTGTTTCTGCACTGTGTATTAAATAGAAAGACTACGTACCTCCTGAGTGTTCAAAAGAGAAATGGGAGAAAGAGAAGTGTGTTTGTGGGGGAACACTCACCTCTCTCCAGGCTTAATAGGTGGATGTGACAGCTTTGAAGTTTGCTCCTTCATGGAGCATGGCGGCTGCGGTCAGCCCAGATCACAGTGGTTACTACGGATTTGAATAGTGACCACGTTTCCTGGTGGAAAAAGAATCAAAATGTCAGTAGAAACTTTCCAAACCATTCCTACAGCATTATCCTCTTCTCCACTGACCGGGCACATGCTCACTGTGTTTCAGGCAGTTATATTTATGCTGCTTTGGTCTCATTCATGCTTCAAAGATGCACTCCTGAAGCTCTCACATATTCAAACTATAACAATGAAGGTAGAGCAGCAAGTGTTGTGTTTGTGTTCTCGGCCTAAAGTGAGATTATTTTGCCAACATAACTCCACCTCCTGCCAGCACCACACTCACTATCCTCCCCTTTCATGTGACTCTCAGATAGAACCAACAAAAACTACAAAGCCAGTTGATGATAAATGGTTGTAAAAATGTTGATTTAGTTGCCATCCCTGCAGGAAGGAGTCGTGAAGATAGCACACACATCATGCTTTCCTGGACGTTGCAGAGGAAGCAATTATTTTTGAGTTACATCCAGCTGCTTTAGAGCTGTGCAGATGTGAGAGGCCATGGTCTCCAGAGGACTGTGGTCTTAACCCGGCGCTGTCACAGCAACGGGCTGTATATAGTCATGGCTCTGAGGCAGCTAACATCCTGCAGCATCACTGCACTGAGGAAAAAAAAAAAAAAAAACAGAAATGAAAAATATTTGCCGGATACAGTTTTCCTACTGCGTTGGCTCGACATCTTTTAAAAAACGACTCCTTCCATGTGTGTTGGCTGATGCACGTGCCAGATGCCCAGCTGCCACACAGCACACCGGAAAAGAGGTATTTATTTGTGGCCTGTGCTGATGTTTATTTGTGTCAGTGGCACATCAAGCCTGCCCGACATCTAGTCCAGATAGTTTTGGATGAAAGTCCACTGCCGCTGTGTTGACGTTAGAATCTGGTTCCACAGAAGCTGTGTTTTTTTTAAACGTCTGCTGCAGCTCGCCAACAAATGCCCGACATGATTTTGAGGTGACCAACAAACTCACGATCAATTCAGGACGCTCCTGTTCTTAACGTGGACTGGAGGTATTTTTATTGCCCACCATGACAGAGGGCATTGTTGTTGTCATTGTACATAATAACTTGACAGGTTCTCTCTGCAGAGAGGGTGATCCAACTGGATTTGGGAGCATTTTGCTATTTATGCCAGACGTATTACCCATGTTATAATGTACTGTAGAAACTTATGAGATTGACTTAATTATTTCAAATGGATTATTATTATTATTTTTTTATTAAAAGGAATAGTATCAAAACAGCTGAGTGAGTTATTCTAGGGCTCTAACTAATAATAATTTTCAATATTAATTAATTTGCTGATTCTTTTCTCAATTAGCTGATAAATAGTTTTGTCTATAAAAGCTCTGAAAATAGTGAAAAAGGTTCATCACCTTTGTCCAGTTTTTCACTTAGTAGACAGCAGGAACTAGTTCAATAAATTTATGTCTCTCAGCATAATGTTGCTTGTTGGCATTTGTGTTTGTTATGAGACTGTTTTGTGTCGCAGCGCTGGTTGTGGTTTCAACTCTTCCATCATCCCTTACCTCTCCACTCCCTCCTGTTCCTCGTCTTTCGTCTATCTTGGATTCTGTGTCTCAGTTTTGCTCAGCTGTGATTAAACTCCTGTGAGTTTTGCGTAGTTGCCCTTTATAAACACTCTTAACATCATCACCTGTTGATTCCTGTGTTGCCGCTGCTTCCTGCGCCTCTGACTAAATTGACTAGAGTCTCTTTAACAACACCTGCCAAGCCTCACTTGACCACTTGAGACCGTACTGAGTAAACTGAGGTTTAACGTCTCTCTCTAGCTCTGTTTTTTCATTCGTTACACAACCATTTCTGGCACTTTTCATGTGAACAAGTGAGTGATTTATTCCAGGAGAGACTGTCTGAAAATGTGCTCAGTTATCTCCATATTTAAATAATATCACGTCTCTCCGTCTTCATGACGGCCAACTTTTAACCTTGCCTTTAAGTGTGCACATTCAGACCACTTCCAGATGTGGACCAGCCAATCTGATTGCTTTCTGATCATAATGCGTGACGAGTGCAATTGACACCTTGCATTAATGTCTGTTTTTCCTCAACCAGACACAAATCGCATGTTAATGCCAGCGTGCTAATCAGTGCAACGCTGTGCAGATTCATTTTTCTTTCAGTCGACTAATCATTTATTCAACAAAGTGTTTCAGCTCTATTCAAAATAAAAAGATACTAATAAATAAACTCTGTAGTCTCTGTAGCTAGAGTAACAAAGAAAACTGACCATTTTTAAACAATATCTTTGAAAATTAAACCAAAAAAATCCCTTTTCTTCCTTTTCCTTCTCTTCATCTTAATGTTATTGTATGTTATTATCTACATTTTTGCCCCTTATGTATGTGTGTTTATATTATATGTTCATTTTGTGGTTTATTTGTCAGTGTTTGTTTTTGTGTTGCTACATGACCGTGTTTAGTGTTAGATTGAATCTGTGGGGTTTTTTTGTTTGTTTGTTTTCTTGGTGATTATGCAGTAAAGTGTGTTGTGTGGACAGTAGGTTGTTTTATCACAGAGTAAAACCAAACCAAACCAAACCATTTTTCCCACTGTGGTAGATCAGCTCTTGTAATCTGTGATGGGACAAATTCCCAGTTTAACCTCAGTGTCCTCGTCACCTTGACAGAGAATCGTGTAAATAAAGCTCCACACTTATGTTTTGACGATCCAGGAAACCAGAGTGAGCAGCACATGCTGATGTTTTGAGGGTTAATGGTCCATGTGTGCGACTTATTTTTAGAATTACCATGGTGATGAGTGTGCTGAGTAATATTCAGTGAAACCTGAAAGGGGATTTAATGATGTGTGTGTTCCCGGAGTTGCCCTCATTGTCTGACGATGCAGAGCAGTGACGCTCACAGTATCAAATATCTGCTCGGTTTATTCGGTTGGAATTCTTTTATTTTTGAACTGCAGAATCACTTTTTATGAAAAAAAAAAAAGTTTCCACTTACTTTCATTTCCTCTTTTTCCAGCCCGTTGGGGTTGTTATTATGGAACATTGTGGGGTCGCAGATAATTGTCTGGTGCTGTGTGGCCGCAGCGCTCGCTCAGGATGTATAAGCTTTTTCCCTTGCTACCAAAGGGACGCAGCTCGCCGTGACCGCAGGACAGGGCCGGCACGGTCCTCACTCCTCGCTCTGGTCAGCCGAGGTCATCTCGGTCAACCAGACTTTGACCTCGGGCTCTCTCCAAAGCAAGGTTCAACCAAAATATTCCAATGTGTGGGATGGATGCTGCCTATAATGAAACACTGAGGAATGAGACCTATGTAGGATGTGGCTAGAGAGCAATTTAATGAGTGTCAAATTGTCATGTAACAATGCTTTAGGAGTGCCTGACTTGTTTTATTGCTCTTATATCTTGGAACAGTTTTACAATCTGACCAGTTTTTTTTGCATGAAAACAGCTTGAACACTGCATCTATAATCCTATTGTGTCAAGACATATGAGCTATAAATCTCAATATTACATAGTAAGGAAAAATCACAATAGAAAACTGCAAAAAGAGGCAAAAGTGACATCCTCTGCTGGGAAATACAAGCCCTTATTAGCCTCAGTGTAAAATATCAATTTCAGCTTGACCAGTTTTATGGCCCTTTTTTTCATAGTTTCCCTCTCTTGACTGCCACATGAAAGGACAGCTCAGAGATAATTAAGTGGAAAGTCCTTTGAAAGGCGGTCAGTCGTCTGTGCCGATGCCTCCTTCGCCGAGGAGACATTACTGCTTGGCTCTGCTCTTGCCAGACACTGTGATCTTGGAGATAGCAACAGATTGAAAAGGAAACTGAGCTACGCGCCAGTCTGCAGACGTTTAGGCCTGGATGAAATTCAGGACTCTGCATTGACAGAAATATTAGCAAAATCCATGCAACTAGACCGTAGCTGTGGCCTTCGCTTGGCATTTGGTCTGAAGCTGCGTAGACAAACACCAGCCGTGGTTAAAGTTGAGGCAAACGTGGAATTTCAAACATTTGAATGACCTTTGTGCATACATTGACTCAAATGAAGTGCTCCTTTATCTTTACTCCTGATATCAGTATTTGCTTGAACTCTTGAAAGAGGTGAAAGTCCCACAGTTATGTTCTACTAAGTATCTAAGTTCCTGATTGCATTTTTATATATTAATAAAGGTGTAAAATTTCAGTTGCTGACAGATTTGAGAGAAAGTATATGTTCTTTAACCCTCGAAATAACATGACCCTGACTGAATATTTAATCAGTGGTTTATGTATAACAGCCATCAAAGCCATCCTGTATAAACACGTTAGTTCAATAACCTGGTGACTGACCAAAATAGAAATCCAAATTCCAGTTTGCCCCACATTTTTCCTGCTGTTTTCCCCTCAGGTCCTCTTTCACCCTCAGACAGACTATATATATTCGGAACCCTTCTATTCTCAACCAGCCTGGAACCAGATGGGTTTTGGGTGAGCAGGAGGCCGACTCGGTTCAGATGCGGCCATGTTGTTGACAGGCCTGTTGATTCTGTTTATTCTAACCTCATATGGCAAGCACCACTAATAGCAGCTCTACTCTCGGGCAGCATCTATATCCAGGCATGCCAGCCAGGCTGAAGCCATTAATCAGCAAGTCAGCTGTCCGTACTCTGATTATATGTGAGGTAATGGATTTGCACTGCAGTTGTCTCACCACACCAAGCGCTGCTGCTGTGTTACACTTATAGCTCAGAAACATCAGAGAATCACTCAAAGGTCTCATGAGATGCTGTCATTGCACCTTTAGTGTGATGCATTTCCTGTTGAAGCAGGACAGTGATTGGTTGATTTGAAGTGTAAACTGGTCGGCTGTTAGGAAAAAAACAACGGTGATATTGTTGAAAAATTCACCATCGGTTCAACAAAATGAAACCAACAAAGATGCACAATTTTCCAGACTGTTCAAGAGCCCTTTTCATTTTTTCTTCTACCAAAGCCCAAGTCACCATTACTACGGTGGTGTTTCCTTTGTAAACCAACACAATTACACTGTCATGTATTTAAAGGATTTCACTTTTCACAGCTTTTAACAAGAAATATCCAGAAGATCCTGAAAATTTTTTTATATTATTGACAATAATCATGTCACCTTCCTACACTCGGATTTGAGTCTAACTCATTTGTCAAAAAGAGAAACAAATCATGCAATAAACAAAGTTAAAGATCATTATTATTATTATTATTGATGTTGTTTTCAAATTTTCTATAGATATCATGATAATATAATTATCATTGAGATTTTTTTTTAACCACAATAATCATATGAAGAAAATCTGATATTGTGACATCCCTGTTTTACATATTAAAAATGTCAAAGAAATGCCATTTAAATAAAGGTTATAATCTAAAAAAACATTTCAATGAGAAAACTTCATAGCTGAATAGACCCCCCTTCACCTCTCTGCAAACCACCTATGGAAAAAATGCAAATCAAAGCAAAGCCCACAAGCCTCTTATCCATGAAGGCAGTTTTCTTTGCGTCACTCCCCCTTTAAATCTTCATGTTTTTCAAACCATGTTTACATTATGAACAAAATGCTACCAAAGGAGCGACCCAGGGCATGTTAGACTATCCGACCGGTCTGACCTGTGTTCCACTGCTGGCCTGCTGATTTCTTGCCAGTTGGTTACTGTGAATATTTACAGTCACTAGAGAGCCCGACATTTTAAGCTTCTACAGGATCTTTTGCTCATACTTCTTGTCAAAAGCTTAAAAAGAGCTTTGCAATAGTTTCTGTGTCTTTGTCTTGCTGATTCTTTGTTGTCACACCTCTCCCATTACTTCAGTTGCCCTGCCACCTCACTTCATCCTCTGTAGCTGTTACCTGGTGTCCACACCCTCCCTCCCCCTGAGCTCTGCAGACAGCTGCAGCTGTTAAGACAAACAGATGTGCTCAGCACTCCTCTGCTCTCCTACGCTGTCCTCCATCCCCAAGGAGACGCAGCCGATGTGGATGTTATTGTTTAAAGAGGAGTTTCTCCTGGCTGTGTGGCAGGGTGGAGGGCGTGCGGGTTGGGATGGATGGGTGGGGGGGGTAAGCCTGCCCTGGGGAGCCCGGGGCTCCATAAATCTTCACTTTGACGGCAGGTTCCTGGCGCAGTGCAGGTTGCAGGGCTGACAAAAGAATCCGGGCCCCCGCTCGGTTTGCTGGTTCTATCGGTGTGGTTTGGTCAGGATGTGGGGGTCTCGCTCACGGCAGCAGAAGAGAGCAAGTGAAAGGCCTCATGGGAGGCAGAGATAACATCAACAGTGATCTATAGGTCACTGTGCTCTCACTCTCTGTCTGCTGTGTGTGTGATGACAGAGAGAGAGAGAGAGAGAGGGAGACTGGTCTGATTAAACCTAGTCATCACAAAGAGACAATGACCACAGCGCCTGTGTAGAAAGTGCAGAAAAGAAGAGTGTGTTATGATCGTTGAGAGGGTCGCTGAGCTCAGCAGAGGCCACAGTCCGGCCGTCTGCTGCCCTCGTGTGCTCCCCTCGCCGTGCGGACAGACTTCCCCCTGTCAACACTGTTGACAGACGAGATTTCCACTGCTGATGCTGCTGAGGACCAACCCCCACCGACAAGAGGGTGTGAATATGAAGGATGAATATGAGTGGTAATGAGTGGATGTTTCAGAAGTAACATTTTTTTCACAATCTGGGTGTCTATAGTGACCAACATAATCAGTCATGCTAGCTTGGTTAGCCCTCACCTTTGACCTCTCTCATCAACAAGGCGTTAAAGTCACTGAGATCACACTTTCTGATGTTTGATGTGTACATTAACTGAAGCTTCTGACCTGTATCTGCAGGATTATAGGCACTACACTGCTGACACGTGATTGGCTGATCGGATAATTGCATGAATTGCATGAAGCAGACATTCCTAATAAAGTGATATTAAAATCTTTCATAGAGTGGCAACAGTGTGAATCACTACTGCGTGAAATCAGTTTGCAGCAGAGCAATAAAAGAAGAACTTGTAATTTAATCAATTTAAATTGATTTTAAATATAATAAAGTATAAGAGAAAAGTCATTTTACCTCAGCCGTCACTTTTCTACACATAGTTTTACACCCTCTTTGTGAGAGCTGTAAGTGGCCCTGACCAGGGTTAGTGTGTTTAGTTTAGTGCGTGTGACTGAGCTGTGTGGACAGCATGAAGTATGGCAGCAGCGGAGGGGAGTTGGCTGACCGTCCCACCGAGTCCAGCACTCCCTGTTTGGGTTGGCACCCCATCCAAGAGCCCTCCAATCCAAACACTGGAGGGCCATTCACAGCCCATTACCTCTGTGACTGACAGGGCAGCCCACCACTCGGAGGGCTGCACATGAAGGACGTTGCCCGTTAGTGCCAGGAGTTTGTCGCTTAGGGTGATGATTTAGGCAGCTGATTGATGTGCCTGTAAAAGCATTTCATAAGCTTTGAGTGGTTAGAAATAGATTGATTTGGATCTCCTTCTATGCTGATTATTTTTCTTTTGTCTGGTCATACTTTCTTTTTATAGCAGCATTATTCAAAGTACAGTTTGATAATCACTGGCACTTAACTGCAGGCCCCTACTGGAGCTGAATTTATGGGGCTCAATAGGACTTTGGTTCTTGCGTTTATATGAGTCTGGTTATGTAAGCACCACTCCTGACATGGGGTGAGGTGGACGTAAACAGACTCTGTTAAAGTCTAACTCAGTCATGTTAACATGACTGATTATGACTTATAGGCTTTGATTATGTGTCATGATATGATTCAACAGCTCAATTTAAAAATGTAGAATATTACGTCACCTTGCTGCCAGTCCTTCTCTGTTGTTATACACAGAGCAACGGGAAAGTAAGGTTTTTTGTTGCATCTAAGTGATAATGGACGGCATGGTGCTGCTCTGGTTAGTAGGGCTGGGATTTTTTTTTTTTTATTACAATTTTTTTAATCGATTTCTGTTTTATGGTACCATGATGGCGACAACATCATATCCGTTTCTGGCAAAACAGGAAAATCCCAAACAACTGGAGATCAAGCCCGCACCGTTACAGTGATTACAGAGATAACAGAGCAAGGCCCACATTTGTGCTGTGTGAAGAGTACAAGCCATCTTAGTTTTTTTTTTTTTTTTATTGTGATTTATTATTTTTATTGTCTAATTTTCTTTATAAGCAGGGGCAGCTAAATGTAGCCATTTAGTTAAAAACATTCTGTTGTTGTACATGTTATGATTGTGAGTGTGAAAGGTTTTTTGTCTTTATATCAGCCCTGTGATAGACTGGTGACCTGTCCAGGGTGGAGTACACCCTTTTCCAATGTCAGCAATTAACTTCAGCATACATTATACGGTTGAATTTTTTGACCAATGCTGAATCACCATTCATACTGACTTATTCAGCGGTTCACATTGTTGTGGTGTTGTGTACATTGTCGGCAGTTTCCCTTGATTAGACAAATAACTGACTAATCAGTGTTTCGTAAACCTAGCTACATGAAAAGTAGTGATGAAAGGGTTAATGAGAGATGGATGCAGCTACACAAGTTTTGTTTATGTAGCTTACACAAATAACAACTCTAAAATCATCTTTTTAAACATTATAATAATTGTGAAAACTGTTTCATGCTCCTGGCAGCTGCTACTGTAGCTTCTGTTTTGAGTGAAAATTACGTTGGCAGCGAGGACACATCACTCACTACTGATTTCTTCCCAACAAGAAATTGGCTAACATGAACACAATATAGGGCTGAGCGCCAAAGGAAATTCCAAACCTTTGACGAAACCAAAACTATTTGCATGGTTATATCACAAGAGGTGTAGTTTTGCAGTTCGTTATTTTAACTGTTAACTAGTAGCAACTGTAGCAAACATTTGCTATGAATTCCTGAACTTAGACTTTCCCTGACCACTGATATGGGTGAGCTAAGCTTGAGGTATTCTGTGATATGACTTTAATGGAGATGTGACAGCTAATATTTTCTGCAGCCATGGCAAAAGCAACAAGCTGTCCTGAAGGAACAACAAAACAGGTCGTTTGTTTTTTGTTAAGGCTCAAAAACCTGGTTAAGGACAGATTGTGAACATTGTGAAAAGAAACAATCTTGACTATTGGTATGAAATTGGATATGAAACAGCAAGCTGCTTTGTTTACCCATCCTTCTGCCCCGACTCCTACTTTAAAAGGTTTTGTGATGCTATAACTTTGTTGCAGTCCCTCCGCCTTTGTTCCTGACAGACAAAAGTCATAATTCACAGCCACTAGGGGTCCTTGTCAAGTAAACATAAACATAGTTTATTTTGAGGATTATAATAAATGACTAATGCTGCCCCTTTCACTGGGATGACAGTCTTAAATGAAGTGTCATAACCTGTCCATCACCTCCTTGTTATTCCTGAGAAGTCATGAGTTGCGGCTCACTGGAGGCCAGTTGGAAGTGCCGTCCTCAGCGTTTCTCTACTCTTGCTGGGAACGCAGACTCTGTGGCATTGGTTCTCACCATTAACGGGGCTTCCCTCCTGAATAGGCCCTGCCAAACTATGCAGTGTCCCGCCGAGTCCAGAGATGAGGACATGGGCTTGCAGTGAAGCCTAGCGGTTCTTACTTCCTATCAATGACAACGAGCATCAATCTTAACCGCCCTTAGTCCTGGACCCTGCCAAGCACGACTCCAGTGAGACGAAAAAAAGCAAAAGACTCAGGCTGTTGGAATTAAACAAAGGCTGGATTATCCTCTGAATATGTCTCTTTGCAAGACAGTTCATCTCTGAATCCCCCATGGTTCAGAGCGGAAGAGACGTCATAATTTTTGTTCTTGACTGCTGCAGTCAGTCTTCTTTTCTCCCCTTGTGTTCCCTCTCCTTGTTTCCTCTCCTCTCCTGACTGTCTGTCAGTTGCGTTGAGAGGGCAAATAAAGTTTGAAATAAAATCCAACCCTGTTGCTTCCATTTTGACTCCATCCAAAATACACCATTTAACACTGAATATGACACTTCCAAAAACACTCCGTGTGACATTTACTCTCTCACACCTGCTGAAATCCAGCAATAACCCTGTTAAATAAGCGAGGTGTGGAGTATCGCTCGGAAGTGGTAGTTTTCACTCGGAGCTCTTCGGGGTTTCCCCAAACAGTTGAGGAATTCCACCTTGTTTTAACTGATTGGAAACGTCTTCGGGCCGATCGTGGTGCTCCTCTGCTCACACAACACTCACCTTCATTCTCAGCAGTGTGTTTTTTCAGGTGCGACAGACCCTCGACCCATTGGGTTTTACGACTGCCAACCCCGATGCAATTCACAAGTTTATTAAACAGCGAGAGAGGAGGAGTTGGGAGATGTGGCTTTTGAACAATTTCTCAAAATAGAAGGGAGAAATGCTGTTATTGTGTGTGTGTGTGTGTACGTGTCTGTGCATACATGGACATGTGTGCTTGAGCACTGTTGCCTTGTGAAAACATCACAACTTCTGATTTAGTGATTGGTTAAAGGAATAGTCTGACATTTTGAGAAAAACTCTTCTTTATTTTCTGGCGGAGAGTTTGGCATTTGGTGATGTGCAGATATGAAGCTGTAGCCAGGAGATTGCTAGCTTAGCTTAGCACAAAGAATAGAAACAGGGTGGAACAGCTAGCCTGGCTCTATCCAAAGGGAATGTAATCTGCCTATAGGCACCCCTAAAGCTCACTAACACAACTAGTTGTATCTACCTTGTTTGATCGAGACAAAAACTCAAGTGTAAAGGCTACGGTCTGCCATTTTACAGGAGGTTCTGTGGTGGACTATTTCTTAGCTGGGAGCAATAAAACCACTACAGCCACACGTAACCCATCATATTTAGCTTACAGACATGAACTACACCTTCAAAGCAAAGGAACTGGGGATAACAAAAGAAACGTGCAGATAAATTAAAATATGCATCTTTATCAAGGTAAAAATAATGTTGTGTGGGGACACACACACATTTATATGTATCGTGTATTTCTAAACTTGACATTTTAGCTGCTTCTCAACCACCCAAATGTAACAACATTCATTTATCCTCAATCTTTTCTCATCAATAAGTTCAATTGTTGGATAGTTGATCCTTTAATTACAAATCCCATCATCACATATCGAGGCTGCTACATGAAACTTAAACCTCATTTAATTACTTTGGCTGATTTTATTATAATGAATACATTATTGTACATAGTCGAAATGGGGCTTTGTGGTCCTGCAATATTTTAAGGTTACTGTTCTCTCTTGTACGGCTGCAGAAGCCAAAGTGGACCGGAGGTGCCAAAAAGCACAGACCAGACGGGGTGGTCCGGAAACGGCCCGGAGATCCAGTGAAACTTAACAAGCATGTTCCCTTTGGATGTTAAAATGAAGTGTAACACAGATATTAATGTAGCAAGTATCACAACACAGCAGAGGAATGTAAACTGGAGCACTGGGACATAAGGCTGGACGTTTACCAGCTGCACCCGAATACCCCCGCCATCATAATAGCGTGAGCCCCACTCCCCCAAGTGGACAGCTAGACTCAAGCCTTGACTTTTCATCATGGTTGGCCAGGAGCTGGACCAAAATGGCTCCTTCTGTAGGATGAAAGTGTCTAGTTACTCGTCTGGGGAAGAAGCAGAGTTGATTGTTGACATAAATCACTTGTCCTGGTGATGTAAAGTCAGCTGAACGTGTGTGTGATGTAAAGGAGATGTGTGGAGAGTTATATGACTGCTGTTACTTCTGTAACAGCAATAAGAAGGTGAATGAAGTGATAACCTCTTATGAGATTTGAACTGTTAGACTCATGTTTTGTGTGTGTGTGTGTGTGTGTGTGTGTGTGTGTGTGTGTGTGTGTGTGTGTGTGTGTCTCCAGAGGTGGCCTTCCTGTGGGCTGCTCACCAGGTTCACCACAGTTCAGAGTACTACAACCTCACCACCGCCCTCAGGCAGTCCCTCACCCAGCAGTTTACATCATGGGTAAGGTCTTATTCGCTCTCCTAAATAATAAGTCAGCAAAACCCATTTGTTAATTTAAAAGCAATCAGAAGAATTGATCCTACTAACAATTGTTGCCCAAGGAGACACGTGTCTTCATAAAAATAAACATGGGCACTGTAGTTTATTATGATCCCACAAACATTTTGATGATAACTAGTAAGGTGGATGTGTCTTAAAGGTGATTATAAAGCAGGTCTAGGCTCTATATTAATAAAGTGAAATTATCAAAGCCTCAGTCCACAGTGAAATGCACACAACCTGTATTCAGAAACTGAGCCTTAAAACGAGCCGTCAGGACTTCTGGGACTTTGTGATGTCATAAAAAAGCTGTTGCCTCTCTCAGCTGTGCCCCAAGTCCCGCCCACCTGGACCCATCATCCAACCCTCCAGGATTTGGAGTGTGTACCTGAAATCTGCCACATTTTTATTCAATCACTCAGAAAACAGTCGGCCATTGGCTCACCGACCTGTTGTTACTAGAGCTCCAGAGAGAAGTCTGAGAGAGGAGATGTATAAACTACACTGAGATGGTTTTTGGTTCGTAAAACCACAAATATCTTCTCATGGATATCAACACTTCAGATAAAACACTGGAAAAGTGTAAAATGTATTTAATTCACAACTGAAAATAGTCTCCAACAAATGCACTATTTCCTCACATTTGAGTAATGTTTGCTAAAAAAAACTACAGTTCCCATCTGTTTCAAGAAATTATTTATTTAGCCTTTTTAAGAAATTAAACTACATGTTCTCAAAGATTTACGTCTTTAGTCGGAACCAGTAGTGTTGAGTGTTGTATCCTTTAAATGTAGTCAGTGTTGAAGAGCAATGTTTTGATGCTCTGTGGTCCCCATAATGTTTGTATCAGGTGTTCTAATTTACACAATACAGTAGTAGCATACAGTGGCATACATCAATTTGTAAAATCACGAGTATTTGACAGATTTCGTATTAAAACAACCTCATAAAATAGAACATGTGTGTTGTTTCCGACCACTATTCACACGCCAGCGGTGGTGTAACTGTGTGAGGAAATGCTAGCGATGTTTCTAAGTTTGTATATCAAAGTTAACATTTTTAGGGCTGGAAACATCCCATCTGTTGCACATAAAATCCCTTGACTTGTCCTTTCATTATACAATATGTTAATAACAGAGGAATATTAACAGGAAACAGAAACCAGCGGTTCAGGCTTGGTGTGAGGCCCCCATGACGTTGCTGTGAAGATGTCACAGGAGATTTGTCTGATGTGTTCTGTATTAATTTTCCTCCTGTCTTCAGATTTTCTACCTGCCCCTGGCTCTGGCTGTACCTCCGTCGATCTTTGCTGTTCACATACAGTTGAATCTGCTCTATCAGTTCTGGATCCACACGGAGGTGAATACTGAAACAGGTTATAGGTTCTGTCATCAGTGTGACTGACTGTTGTGAAAAACCCTGAAATAATCTTGACTATTAGGATTTGGCAGAATGTCACATACAGTAGATCTGTATAGTGATGAGAGATGTGTTATGCTGTGTAAACTAAAGCAAGGACACTACTGGAGGGTGCATGATAGATGATGTTCCTGCTAAAACATTTAACAGTTGGAGGGATGCAGTTAGACCGATCACTGTCCAATAGCAGCCACAGGTCCTGTTTTAATTTTCTTTCACTCTTTGACTCTGTGGCTCTGGATGGGAGCATCAGCTGAGTCCTATAAATGTGCATATTTAAAAAAAACAAACATTTGATAGATTTAATGTAGGTACATATTCTTATAACTTCTGCGTGTTTGTTGTCATTTTCTGGAAAAATATGTAGGGCGTCTGAATAAAGTAAAAGATGATCCTAATCAAAAACTATAATAATAATAATGATAATAATGATAATAATAATAATAATGACCTTTATTTGCACAGAACCATGTTACAAAGTGGTTTAAGTAAAATGGAAATAACACAGTCATAGAAAAATAAAGAAAAGTGCATTTTGAAAGGGAACAAAAGTGACTTAATGGTCACGGCACTCTGTGTCATGACATAATGATTAATGGGGTGATGAGTGTGTTATAGCCTTGCGTATACCATAGAAAAAAATAGATGATCAATTTATTATTTGATGGAGAAAATAAATGCTGACAACTTATTAACTAAAAAAATCAGGATACAGCTTCTCAAGGGCGAGGACTTCACTGGTATATGATTAAACATTACTATAATAGTCAATAATACATTTTTTTTAGTTTCTTGGTGTTTAGGAAATTAAGTTTATATATATGGAGAACATGAATATTTTTGTATAATAAAATATTGAAATACAACCCACCAGCATGTAGCACTAGTACTGTACGAATGTACTCCATGCACTGATGCTGTGCAGAGTTAATCTGACAGAACAAAACAGTCTGTAAAGTTATCTTTCTCCCTGTGCCAATACTAATCCGTCTGCTAAGTCGAGCCTTTGTAGACTTAGTGTTGCAGTGAAACCTGTATTCAATAAAAAATAATGAGATTTTATGAAATATTCCAAACAGAAGCATGACCACTCTGTCTGCCTTTAAAGTGACTGGGAGTATCACTTTTACAATCCCCATGATCGTTAGAGGGAATGAATGGATTTGGAACGCCTTCCATCTTTTAGTGCACTATTAGTGAAAACAGTCATAATAGTCACAATTTTCTGAGGGGATGTAATTTATGCCTCCTTTATGGGCTTTTTTTGATGTCACGTAATTTACTGGCACACCATTTTGCTGCAGCCTCAGAGCCGTAGTGAAGTGGTGGAGACCCCTTTTCATTCAAGATAAAGCTCTCACGCTCGGCTGCCAGACGCAGCCATTACATGGAAATAATGAATCACTGAGAAATTCTCCCCAGCCGTGCACGTTTCTCCATATTAAGAGGCCGGTCGTATTGATGAGAAACATCAGAAATATCTCGGAGTCACAACCAGAAGAGAAACTTGAACTGTGTGAAATATGCTCAGTGTGACCTCTGTAATGACTCACTAGAGCATCTGTTTGATATCTAAAAGAAGAAAATGATTCATGTTAGTTTTATGCACAGACTGAACTCGTGGTGGATTCAGCTGCATGTTGTTGATACTATACATGTGCATGTTTCTTCTATGTGTGTTAATGGCTTTAACCATTATCAGCAGTGTTAGCAGCACTTGTCCTCATTCCCATTACTATAGTTGTTCGGCTACCAGTCAACAGATATCGCTCTTTATTGACAAACTGAACTTGTATGATCTTGTTAATCAGTAAATCAAAAAGGTTTATGGACACAGATTAATGTATGAAAGTGATATCGACAGCTCACTGCAATAATATACTTTAGCTAAACCTTCAAACAGGACATATGTGCTTCCTTCCAACAGTTTTTTACAGCAATCGCTTGGTTTACTTCCTGATTCTGGAGCTGCAGATGGTCCAAATGAAGTCCATTGGCCAAGAAGTTGAGCTTTATGTCCAAACCAGACCAGGATATTTTTTGAGTATTATTTACAAGATGTCTATGGACTTTGGTCTCAATAATGAAGTTGTCTTTTTATTTCCAGAAAAGTTACAGCATGATTGATTGATCTCTTACTACCACTACCAGAATTTTCATCTGCAAACGAGAAATATCAACATCTAATGGATAGATTGCCATGAAATGTACTCATGATGTTCATACTCCCCAGAGGATGAACCTTTTCTATTTTGGACACTCCGTGAGCTTTCCCTTTGTATCACCATTAGGCCAAAATGTCTTTGTATGCAAAGTTTTGTACACAAGATTCTCGTGAAATTGGCTGAGCATTAACATGCTCCCAAGAAGATAAACCCTTTCATGATAACTTTCCTCCACCATGAGAACAAACAGAGTCTAAGAGTCGGGTTATGCTCGAACAAAACTAGTCCGTGAAACGTGGACACTGTGAGGCGGGTTGAAATCCCAGCTGTCATAGGGAGGAAGGAGACATATGGAGATAATATTTCTTTTGCATTTATAGTGTTGCACTCAGTTGTACACCTGAAAAGTGGAAGAAATGTTTGTATAAAGAATGAAAAAAGAGAGATTTGGTGAGAAGCTCAACATATCTGACCAGCCACGGCGTGAAATGTGTATGAATGTTGGATAATCAGGTTTACAGAAATTGTCAATGTACATGTTGTGACACTGTTAGGTGTGCAGAACAGAAAATGTAAAAGCTTGAACTACCTATAGATTTAATTACTTTTATTTATTTCATACCAGAATATGTGACAGACTTTAAAGTTTGGCTTCATTTCATAGATTTAATGTCCTCTACTTTATTTCCTTCAGTTGATCCAAGACCTTGGACCTTTGGAGTGGGTCTTCAACACCCCAAAACATCACAGAGTACATCACGGTGAGTTTTATAAATGAGCAAGAAAATCAAATCTTCTTATTTTACAATGTTTTCCATGGCTGAGCTGGTGTATCGCCATCAAACATCTGAGAAAGACTAAGAGGTCGATAATTGTTTAATTTTGTCCATTCCAGTTTCTTTTTTGGCAGGTTGACCAGTCAGGCTTGGGAAAACATGCCACTGAGATAATGGAATGAAAGGGGGCATTTGAGTCCAAGGATTGGGTTTTTTTTAGAATAATTACTGTGGTAACCTCACTAAAGTTATCTCCCCAGGGAGGAACCTTTATTGTATTGACAAGAACTACGGAGGAATTCTGATCATATGGGACAGATTATTCGGTAAGAAAAAGTCATCAGTAATTTTCTTCTATTTTTCCTTTTCAATGCCTCAGTTTAGTTCATTACAACCATTGAAAACATTAGTTGGAGTACTTTGCACTTTGATACTTTCACAGTAATAATATAGAAGATAGACCTGCTTTAGAATCAGAAAAGAGTTAAATCTCACTTTTTTACAATACGGGACCTTTAACTGTGAAATTACCATTTGCTGCTAAATCACATACTGTTGAAGAAGACAGGAGTGGCGCTACAGAACAGTTTGAAGTGTTAAAGCAGACCCAGACTGTGCTAACCACACAGAAATTTATGACGCACCAGTTATATATTTAAAGTTTTGCACTGTAAAAATTTATGTTTTTTTTATTTTTATTGTTATTGATGTGTTGAACTACGTTACATAAAATTTTGCACACAAAGTGTTGAGTATGTTTATGACTCATAAACAAATATTAGCAGTCTGTGAGGTAAAACTGCTCTTAAAATTATTTACTGTTACACGTCTCAGTCCAAATTTCTAAAACAATTTTCTGTGTACTGTTGAAATAAGTTATTAGTTTACTGTTTTGGATTTTCATATAGCATCTGCACTGGTGTCTGTGATGCCTGCCCTGTCATTATTTGTTATTGAATGGAAACCAAAAGTTGTGGTGTCACCATTTATTGCGTCAAAATGAGGGGAAACCGTGACTCTATAAACTGTAGGTTTGGATGTAGCCTTTACACTGGACTCAGCAAGTTTGTATCAGACGTCAGTGAGAGGTAACTGATTAAATTTTGAGGTTTACATTACCCATAAATCCCTGAGGCCATTTTTTTCCCTCTCCATGGCTGCAGAAAGTTTTAAGAGTTTAATCCCAGAAGCCGTTCTTAATATTCTGAAGGAGTAACTGTTATATTTTATACATAAATTTTGAATTTTTCCCTTTTCCAAAAGTTTGGCAAACGTTTGTCTTATATATGCCTCTTGTCCCCATTTTAGCATCTTTCAGCTTATTGTTTTGGTTTCCAGCAGCAGCAGCAGCAGCAGGGAGTTATCAGCAAAAAAAAAAAAAAAAAGCTCTGATAAACTGACTGCACACCTGTCCAGCACCAAACAGCCGACAGTTAACCGTCCCATTCTCGTGAATGCCATATCTCAGTAGCGTTTAGAAGGAATTTCGTCAGTTTTGGCACAAACATTTACTTGGACTCAAGGACGAACTGGTTAGATTTTGGTGGTCAAAGGTCAACGTCACGGGTGACCCCACAAAACATGGTTTTGGCCAAATATTGATTCTGGATAAACAGGATGTACCCTGAAACTGGCATACAACTACAAGGTGGTAATTCTAGTTCTTCTTGGTTGTGTGATCAATATTTTTTATTATTACCATGGATACTAGTCTGACTTTCCTACTTATACCTGCTACATACTAGATGTAAAATCTAAAAAGTCAATTGACCACAAAAGTCAATAGATTCAGGTTTAAGGTATTTATTCATATTATTTTGTTTGATTAATAAAACATTGTAAAACTGTGCATCTCCTCTCCAGGTACCTTTGCTCTGGAGACAGAAAAAGTGGTGTATGGCCTGGTGTACCCTATCAAGAAATTTGAAATCCTCTATGTTCAGGTTAGTCCCACCTTCTGTCCCTGGTGTGGCTACCATGAGCGATCGCCCATCAGTGGAACGGCTCACCTCTGTCCGAGCATAAACACCTCCAGCAGATGAGACGTGAGCTCATGTTTCCCTTGTTGGCTGAGTGGCCATTTTGTAACCATAACATTATTACTCCACTCTAAACAAACTGGCCAGCAGAGGTGAAGGAGGCCAATAAAACCCAATGCCAAGAAGGTGGATGTTATGATTATTTTTGTTGCCCTCACAACTGGCAGAGCACAGCATGAGCAATGTCCTGCCCAATGAAAGCAGAAACATTTATACTCAGGATTAATTGCCGCAGCTATTGCTTGGTTAACACTGATCACTTAAATGTAGCGTTTGATTGTATGTTGATGTTCGGCTCACAGATTTTTTTTTTTCTCTTTTAGTTACACTACTATTTGTATTTGTGGAAAAAGTCCAAAACTTACAACACTATCAGCAACAAATTGTCAACTTTCATCAATGGACCGAGTTGGAGACCTGGTAAACCTCGGCTGGGCGACCACGTTGGCAATCCCAAGGTTTGTGCAACAATCCTTTGTTCCCATTGTTCCTGAAAGAGGGTATATTTTCACAATAATGCCCTCAGGCCTCATTACCCATCATTTTGACACACTGAAAACACAGGCCCGAATGACTCAGAGCATTCCTTATTTGAAGGATTCACATATTCTACAAGTTTTACAAGGAATTGCCACATCAAATAAAAAGCTGTAAACCCTTTGTAGAGGGAACAAAATAAGTTCATTTTCACCGTCTTTAAATGCAGTCTGCGGGATTAAAACCGCATGCAGTCGAGTGTAAATGTGTGTGTGTTTGCATGTGTGCACAGAAAGAAATACAGGCTCCAGTCGAATGCCCGGCGGTTAGCTTTGAAATAACGCTGATGGTGTCACATATTTAGGTCCCTCATGCTTCACACTTTAAAAAAAAAAACTCCCCTTTGCCTTTGTGATTATATTGGCCCCTTAAACTCAGCAGGGTGATTCTAAACATGGACTGAGCTGGAATTTAACTGAAATATCTTGAAAGGGTGCGTGCGGACGTCTGCTTATTGATATCTGCCGGTGAGGGAAAGAAAGGAAGGAAAGAGAGGGGAGTGAAGGAGGACAGAGGGCTGAACGTGTCTCAGCTCTTTGAGACAAAGCAGAGCAGCGTGCTGGAATACCTACAGGGTTGGGGAAGGGATGCGGGGGAACCCACATGTGGCGGTTTGGTTCCTCAGGATCCTGGGAAAACCCCCTGAATGAGAGACAGGCGTCCATGATTGGCCAGGTTTTTTTCGTACTTCATTCCCAAAAGAGCTTCAACACAAAGCCCTCAGGCCTAATCACTTATCGTTTGGATGCAAAGGCAGACAAAAACAGGTCAAGTGACTCAGGGAATTCTTACAGAAGGACTCATATGTTCCTCAGTGTTTGGGGGAAACCGCTACACCCAATAAATCCCGTACAACTTTACAGATGGAGCACAACAAGCTAATTTTCACCAGTTTTGAAATTCAGTGTGCAGGAGACTGAAGTAACAGAAGGCCTTTTGTTACAAAGGAAATAAACACAAGAGGTAGAAAGGACTTGAGAATTGAGAAAGGTCAATTTGAGCCTGTTTTGGCGTGAACATATGAAGCTGAGGTTTGCCTCCATGATTTTTATTAGTTTTTCCTCTTTAAAGGCTCCAACATTCACACTGACACTGTGTTGTTTTCTGTTGTTTTTGTTATTTGCTTTATCTCCTTCCTGTTACATATGTTCACATATTAATGCTCAAAGTTATTTTCTTGACATACTGTCTATTCAGATAAGTGAACATGTAACACTTTATACTTGTCATGCAGTTACTGTTTATGGCTTTTAATTGTCCTTTTAATGCTGCTTTAATACACAAAACATATTGTTCACATATGTATTTACTTTTGCCGGGTTCCAAGCTTTTCACAGCACTGAAAAGTCGAGTAATTCTGTGAAATTTCTGAACATGTAAAAATAAATACGAAGCTACACATGAATCAGTTGCTGCTGTTTAAACAAGGCACCTCATGCGGTGTGAGAATCTGTCCAGAAAATTACAGGAATTAGGGAATTAAACATGTTTTATTTTCCTTGTGCAGGTCACCGGAAAGGAAGTGCCTCATGATCCCAGCTGGTCACCGCCTTTACAAGTCTATGTGGTCGTACACTTCCTGCTGGTGCTGCGGACTTACCACGATTTGTTCGAAAACAAGATGGTATGTTTTTTGTCACATTAGGGAAATTATAAATGTGATTATCAGCACAGAACAGAGACGTTTAGTTGACCTCCGCAGTCTCCCTCTTTACAGTCAGACTTTTCAGGCTCCTACAGGACTGAAGCTGGTGACTGAACTCTGGTCACACACTGGCTACCGTGATGTTTAGGCTACTGTAATCCCTCATATAAAGTATGACAAGGTGGTCCAGGGTTCTTAATTTAAGACTGAGTGCTGCGTGTTTGTTTGCCAACATTATTTCACCCAATTATGCAGTTTGTTGTGGCTGGTCCATGGTCGAGCAGAGTCCTCTACTTAGCCAGCAGGAAAAGACTAGCTCGGTCTAACATCATGACAGAATGACTGATCGGCATTCCCCTTTAGAACAACCTTTGTCTATTATTTTCCACTCGATGAGCCAAAGGACCCCCTTCCTCCTCCTCCAGGAAAAAAAAAAGAAGCAGGTCTCCTCAGCAGTTATCTTTGGAAGGCGTTTTTCCCTAGGCATAGTTTTGGTTAGCCAAAAAGTGCCGTCACGCCCAGCCCCTTCAAACTCCCAAATAAAATGGCCTGTCTTTTTGTGATCGCTACCTTCATGGTGCTCCTTCAGTTGTGGTCCCCCCACCTCCTCCTCCCCTCTCTCTCTCTCTCTCTCTCTCTCTCTCTCTCTCTCACACACACACACACACACACACACACACACACACTTCCCCTCCAGGGTCTTGGGCTCCCCTCCCTCTCGGCAAATGAAACACCAGCTGGTGGTCCAGCAGTGAACACAAACGCCTTAATTGTCGAGTCAACCATTTCCCAACCCAAATAGCCTTCAGGATGCAGCAATCAGGACTTGGAGGGAAAATAACAAAGTGAGCACTCTGGCCCAACAATAAATCATGTCACTGTTATATATTTATACCCACATGTTCGCTAGCCACTTATTTAGCTTGACAATTGATGATACACTGCTGGACAATTTATGGGCTTTGCGTTAATTCAAAGCCATGAAAACATGGTTATTTCAAACAAGTGAAGCTACTCTTCAATTACATCATCAGCAGGCCAGCATGTACGTTTTATTATAGGTTTCCTAAACAGTTACTATTAGAGGCAGAGTGGGAAATTGACCAAGTAAAGACTTCTTCAGCTCTGCATAAGTGTTTTCGTGCAGAACTTGGGCTTTAGGACAGTGCAACAAAAAGCACTAATGTATTTTTTGCATTAGCTGCAAAAAATAATCCTCATGCAAAGTTTTTATAAAGGTTTTACATTCATCATTAAAAGTATAGGAGGTGTATTATCTGTGTGCACAGTAATCTCCCAGTGAGCCTCATGAACTTCATAATAACGGCTGCAGTAACGGCCTGAGTAATGAGTTAATCTGCTTCGTCTCAGGGGACAGCAGAATAACACAATCAGAACGCTGCTCACGGCAAAGCGCTGCCACCAGATGTTAACTTTCACTTCTGTCCTCTGCTGCTATTACCGCAGTTTGACACTTGATCACATTAAAAATTAGCACGAAGAAAAAAAAAAAACAAAAAGAAGCACGAAGCCTTTCCTCCCCCTCTCTCCTCTGTGCCTTTAAAAAGTCCCATAAATGTGACTGCACCTGACCACACTGAAGGATTTGTAGAGGATTTTCTCTCGAGCGTAGCGTCTCGGCTGCGTGGCCCCCAGGGTGATCGATAGTCAAACATAACAAAAAAAAAAAAATATCATGTGACAGAGCATGTCTGGTCTGCTCGAGCCCCTTGGGTTATTAAACACAGATAAGTTCACATAACCTTTGATACCAAAATAATTCTGCACTGATTACACCTCTTACTAAAAATAACTGTATCTGTAGCCTCTGAACTCTAATGCAGTGATCACTCTGTTTTAATAAGCTTTGACAGTCTGGAGTGAGTTTAGTTCCTTTGGTCTGATAGATGGACCGAGCCCAAAACTCCCCCTCCTCGTTTTCACGGAAAACTTAATCATATCATCCTTCTGTGTTCTCATGCGAGGGCTCGGATGTTATTGTTCTTATGGGGGCTTATGGATTACAGATCTTGGATAAACATAAAGAAATGCTGCTATATTGCATCCTGTTGATGGGTTGATTTTATGTTTACTATATATGGCCCTCTGGGTCTGTATGGTATGGGAGCAGTCGGTGAGATTTGGCTGTTAGGTTCTGTATTGAGTGTCGGAGAAATATAAACCTAAGCTGACAGCCCACAGCATCCTCAGGAGACACCGGGCTTCCAGCTGCTGCCCTCAGCCAAGGCCGTAGGTTAGAGAACACGAATAAGACCGTACATCACGTTCTGTACTTTGTATGTTTGTGGGAGCCTGTTTGTGTGTGCGCGTCCCCACATAGCTCGGAAAAGGTCAGCGAGAATCTGCATGGGATTTTTGCTTCGATGTTGGTTGTTTTGGCTCCGCTTTGGGGCTGTCGGGATTCAAACTGCAGTCTCTGCCACTGTGGTCAAGTCCCCCGTCAAGACCCATCCGGGATGATTAGAGCGTCTATGTAAACTAGGCATGTCAGTGTAAAGTAAGAGGCGGTGTGCGTTTGCTGCAGGATGCTGTACGTGCCAGTACACTTATTCTGAAGGTCAGACATGTTTTGGTTGGCATTGTCAAGTAAACAGTCGAACAGCCGTGCGGTTTATGACTGCTCTCCCAGTAAGGTCTCTTGTGATCGTAACTTAACCAGCCATGATATTGATTTAAGGTTTAAATTCTAATGTATTTTTTCCCAACCACATTTCTCATGGCAAGCAAATGTATCTTGATCCTAGGTGCTGTCCCAGTTAACCATTCTGGGGATGACCATCTACATTCTGCTCACCCTCACCTCCCTGGGCTTCATCATCGACAAGAGGTACAGTACCGGCTTCTGTTTATTTTAACAATTTCTGTAGAAGTGTTTGAAGTCTTTGCATATTTGATTGGAGGGTGGAAAAATATTGAAGTGGGAAGAGAGTTTAGACGGAAGCAAAAGAAAAGCCACTGGTTATTTATGTCAGTGGTTCCCAATCTGGGGGTTGAAACCCACAAAGGGGTCGCAAAATAAATCAGAGGGTCACAAGATGGTTAATAAGATAGGAAAGACGAAAAAGAACATACCTCTGCTAACAGTGCTGAAATTATTTATCAATCAACAGAAAATGTATTGACATATCTGATAATGGATTGATTGTTTAAATCTTACCGAATATTTACTGGCACCATCTTGACAAATGTGAAGATTTCCCTCATAAACAACGTTAATTAAATGTCATTTAGTTATGGCTTTCATTTGAAATCCAAAGCACTGTTAGGATCGGAATGAAATTTAATATTTGATCTGTAATCAATTAAAGTTCTACATGTATAAGTTTAACAGTCTGTATCTTAAAGGAGCTACAGTATCTGTAAGTTTTGCTATTGCTACATAGCTAATGTTTTATTTTTTAAAAGAAGCAATCTGAGAAGAAGCCTTTTATTAAACTTCTATGCAACTCAAAAAGTGCAACCTCGCTTTGCTTTAAAGGCTCACAAGACATAAAGGTTGGGGACAACTGATCCATGCCTGCCCACAGTGAGACGTTTGAAGCCCCACTGTTGCTGTTAATGATCTAGTATCAGATATCAGATTAGTAAATACCCCTTCTAGTTCTTCAGCTGTCCCACAGATCACAAACTGTCCTGAGCTGATGAAACTCTACTATCGGAAATAAAGAAGAGGTTTATTTTTAAAATAACCATGTAATAAAACTGTACATGTAAAAAAAGATGCATGTAATATTAACATTCTTCAGCTTAAGACACTTACAACATCATGTGCGGTGTCTACTTGAATTGACCTCTAATAGACCATGACTCTCCTCAGGGGTCAAATCTACTTGAGCTTAATCAACTTGATTATTCCTGTAACATCATGACAGCAAAAATTTCAGGTGAAGGTCAGGAAGTGCGTGTATGGTGAAGATGTCAAGCTGAGACGTCGTTGGGCCTCAGTGTTGTGTCATTCGTTGATGTGTTCCTCATGTTCAGGCCAAGGGCAGCTGTCTTGGAGATGCTACGCTGCATCGTCATGGTGACAGCGCAGAGGTACGGCATCATGAAGCCCCTGCTGCCTTCACTGGCTGTGCCCACAGAGGTAAGACAACCTGTACTGTCACGTTTGTGGCATTACATCAGCGATATAGAAGTATTCATGTGCCTTCATTCAGCCCCCTCTGGAACCACAAAAGGCTGTATACAACTTTTTTCACATATGCACTAGACCTATAAACAGTCTTTTATGTGTAAAATAGATGGAGGTCTCCTTTAAGTAAGTGTTGACAGCTGTACAGTTTAGCCTGAGCTAGCTTTAGCTTCACAGACTAACAGGACGAGCTGGTTCACGGCGTCAAAGTCCTGACTCCATAAAAAGCATAAAACAATATAATGAGCCAATATATAGTTATTATCACGTCTTTTCATTGTATCTGCTAATTGTCCGTTTGAAGTCAAGTGATGAAGTAGAAGATTTACATAAAAAAAAAAGTCGTCACCACAAAATCATCGTCTATTCTCTATTTTTTTGCAAACATCAAAATGTTACAGAGTGGTGTCTCTTCTCAAGGAAACCATCTTTGGCTGAATATAAATCCTACAGACACCGGCCCGCAGAGACCACACTTACCAGACAACAGCCAAAGTTGAATTTTGTAGTTTGGCCAACTCATGGAGTTAATTAGCTACAGCGGAGTTGTTGTTTCAGCTGCGGATACTGACAGTCGCCAGCAAAAACAAAAAGCAAAGCTCCTGATGTCGTCATAGAGACCAGATATTAGCGAAATGTGGTGGTGCTCTTCCTACAGGTGGTGCTTCAGCTACATGAAAATTAAAATGATCAAAACACTGTGGTCGTGAGTCTGACTCACTTTAAAGTCCTTATGATCCCAGACAGGATTTAGGATTTGACAGAACAGTTTTACATCAAGTGCCATTTAGTTGCTGTTTTAGGGCTTTTGATCACAGCACATGATCTTCATCATCACATGCTTTTTTTTCTGAGCACATCTTGTCCCTTTTGGTTGAGCTTCAGAGTTTATTCTCTATCTTGGAAGCCCCAGTTGACAAAAAAATGTCTCACCTCAGGGTCCATTTAGTAGCTGTGCTGGAGCTTTTGATCGTATCACACGATCTTCATTTAGGATTGTTTAATTTTTCCATTCATTTCAAGACTCAAAGTGCATCATGTTCTGTCCAATGGTCATTTTGACTGAATCTCTTTGACGGGACTTTAATGTGATGGTTTTGAACCAAGCGGTTCTAAACATGGACCTGAACTGAGCATGAAAACCTTTGAATGTACTTTCAAAACAGTCTCCAAAACGATTTAATTTCTTTTTTTTATATAATGACATATTGTGGAAATAGTTTTTTCATATGGGTTTACAGAGAGTTTGGCCTTCTGCCTGCCACCCTCCATTTCAATATTTGTTGAGCGTGGAGCAGAGAATCAGTTTGTGTCCAGATTACGGTTCAGTATGTGCAACACTGAAACAAAGTCAACCCACAACAAGAACCAATCAGCCAAATCAGTGTTGAATGCATGTAGAGTGCATGTGTGTGTTGGCCTATGCCTTTCGTCTATGCACATTATATTCTGGGAACATATTGAATAAATAATTCCACATCTTGGTAACAGTGGAAAGTTAATTAAACAAACACTGGGAACAGCAGGAAAGACGAAGAATAATTTTCATATAAATATCGATGTGTCACAATGAAATGAGTGTGATGACAGCGCGCAGAATAACACACTGAAATTTTTTAATTATGAAATCTTTGTCGGGGGAAAATGTGGATTCTGAGATTAAAAGCATGTTTATGAGAATCATCATATGATTCCTTGACAGCATCATGTTGCCCTAGTATGTGTGTGTGTGTGTGTGTAGCCTTTTGCCTTTGATTGTGTGTGTTGTGTGGTCTGTTTTGTGTGTGTGAAATATGTGCGAGCTGGGTGCTAAGTCCAGCCCCACAGCTCTGTGATCTATGAGTCCAGATGCGTTGCCCAATTGACCATAAAATTGGCCTGCTTTTCTGGCTCTGGCAGCCCAACTGTAGATGGCGGCTGACCTCTCATTACGTTCCCTGCCTCTTTTTTTTTTCTTTCTCCCCTGCCCCCCCACCCCCCTTCCCCTTTCTGCCCGCCCTCGCTGCTTACCATTTCAGCCAGTGTGAACGAGAGCAGCACTTCTGGAACCAATTAGTGCCGTCTGCCGCTAACTAGCGCCGGCTGATGAGATTTGCACATGAGTGCTGAGTTGCTGCTTTTATTGTCCTCTGACTCCACATCTGCGCTGCTCAGGTGTTCAAGAGACAACTCGAGGCTTTTCCTCCTTTTCTTTTTCTCACCTTAAAATGGAATAAACCTGAATGAATTATAATTTTTCAATGCCCAAGTCTGAAATGAAGTGCATATTCAATCAGCTTCACAGCCAAAAAAAAAAAAAAAAAAAAGGTGTTTTGATTTATGCTGCACATGCTGCGCGGCTGTGTCACTTTGACAGCGCTGTAAGTTTTATGCAGCCGTTTCCTTAAGCGAATCATTAGGCCTCATTTAAAGTCGCAGTACATCAGATTGAGCTGAATAAATGTCTTGCTCGCAGGTGGGGCTCATTGAAAATCCTCACAATTGGCTTGAAATGGTTCCTGACATATTTGTGCCCTTTGTTCAGAGCTACAGCAAAGGGAAAAAACGTGAAACCACCCCCAAACTTAAAGGTACTTTAATGATATATGGCTCTGACGCGTGAGGTGAACGGCCAGGCCTTTGTTGCAGAGGGGGGGCGTGTTTTGAAGTCGAGCCAATCAATTAACAGTCACTTGAAATGGAGGAGGGGAAATTCACATTTAATTGTATTCAGGCTCATGCGACTGTACAGTTGGGAAAAAGTGTGTGGGGGTGGGGGGCTACAAAAAAAAAAACTACAAAAACTAGGTCGGTTTGTGGTCCTTCAAACCCAGTGGTGTGATATACTGCACCCTTAAAGCTCACAGTGGTATTTATAGTGGCTCTGGAGATTTCCCTTGTAAAGCTGCAGGCTTGACCTGTAAACCAGGGCTGCCTCTCGCTCCCAGCCGCCCACTCACCCACCCAAACCCGTGTCTGTGTGGCTCACATGAAGGCCTCGCTGCTGCAGAGCAGACGAGATAACCGCGTCTGTATGAGCGCCTTGCATGAGGTTATAGCTTTCTGTGAAAGAAGGGTTAATGTTTGTGTGTTTGCTGTCAGACAATATGAGCATAATGTGAGAATATGAGATTTTTGTGAGAGATACAGGATTCCTTAAATTTGGTTATTAAAAAAATGTGACCAAGATATGTGCTGAGACATTTTATAAATAACTCAACATTTTATAGATGAAAATATTGAGTGATTTCTGGTGCACAATTTATGTAATGCTGTTGATTTTCCTAATTGACGTAAATTCTGGACTGGAATTAGTACTTACTGGTCGTCAGATTTATTCACAAAAAAAAGCTGATTTACAACAGTTTTTTTAATCAGTGCTATCAATGATAAGGGTGCACACCTGGCTCACCTGGTAGAGCACATACTATTAAAGCTTAGTCCTAACCACAGTAGCCCAGGGTTAAAATCGGACCTGGGCCCCTTTGCTGCATGTCAACCCCTCTCTCTCCCCACCTTTCTTATCTCTCTCTCACTGCAACTGTATAATACAACTAACATCTAGTGGTCGTTGTAATTATGAGGAGTGAAGGTTAAAGTGCGATGGCGAAGGTTACAGAGCAACAAAGTCCATGTCAGGAGGAGGTTGGGGTGGATGGATGGGTCAACAAAATACAGCTATATTACACAGGAGAGCGGTGTTCGAGTCCCATGTGAAAGTAGAAGTTTATTCTGTTCAATAAAGTTAAAGTTGTTGTTATTATTGTTACCATGACAACAAGGATCTCTAATGTCGATGAAGTACTTATTTTAACCTGAATCACCATATTTTCCTAAACACAAGCAAATATGTTTCTGCGCCTAAACCCAACCAAGCCATGACTGTTATTATAGTAATCATGGCGACGGACTGGAGTATGTTAAACTACAAGAGTTAGATTCACATTTAGTGAAGTGATAAGCTGTAGTAAGTGCTCTACAAAAGTGGATTTGATTATACCTGTAGTGATACTTACTCTGTTTGGCAACTTTATCACTACAGTGAACAACTTTTCAGACCTCGCAGCTGCCTCTGTCCACTGAGACCGCACGCTGTAGTAAATATATAATACTAATCAATGTGATATTGTTTGGCGGCTTCTATAGCTGTTGGCCACTGGCCAGATCATGGTTTGTGCCTGAAAGCAGGTTTAGCTTCAGAAAGTTCAGCTCATTTAACCAGAACCAGAACCAGAACCTAGTTCCAGTCTGCAGAGTCTGCTAATATGCCCCTTCACACATGGTTAGGACTGTAGCTTATCATTAGTTTCACTACTAATTGTTCTGAAAATCAGTTTCTTGATTAATTGTTTGGTCATTTAAATGTCACAATATACTTCTGAGGTCACAGTGACCTTAACCTTTGACCTCTGATGACCAAAATCTAATCAGTTCATCCCTGAGTCCAAATGAATGTTTGTGCCAAATTTAAAGAAGTTCCCTCAAGGTTTTACTGAGATATTTTGTTCCCGAGAATGGGACGGACGAACGGACAGACAAACCGAAAAACATAATGCCTCCGGCTCTGGCCGTCGCTGGTGTGGAGGTTTAAAAAAATCTTGTGTTCCTTGATGTCTTGTTTTGTCTGACGAGCAGTGCAAACCCCAGAGATATTCAGTTTACAGTGATATAAAACAGCAAAAAGCAGCAAAGGCCTCTCTGCTTCAAAAATGACTGAAACAAGTACTAAAATAGTTGTTGATTAATTTTCCGTCAATTAAACAACTAATCCTTTCAGCTCTGTGAGCTGCTTTATGACAAGGATCTCACCCACCGAGATTTTCATCATTATATATGTGGAGTTGACAAAATGATGCGAAAGCAATTAGCAGCAGTTATTTAAATTAGCACCTCTCTGACAATGATGTGTCTCATGAGCTTCACCAAGATTGTTTTGATTGCGTTATAATGTTTGGTGTTATTCAGTCCACCCCCATCTGTTTGTGGTCCACATGTGCAGTGTATCTGGAGGGGGGGGGGGCACTTGGGGAGTGATGATGTAACACATGGTTGCATTAGTGTGTGGGCCCCTGGTTTTGCCTGGAGGCTCAGGGAAACACTGCAGAGCAGAACGTAGACGGTGTGTATTGGAGAGTAATTAAGCAGCGATTCTCTAAAAAAAACAGCCTCTAACTGCTGAAGTCACAGTAATTTAAGAGGAGAGCTCATAAAAATACACCTGCCTGCCTTTGGTTGAGGAAGAGAGAGTTTCTCAGGGATTCCTGTCGTGGAAAACATTTTAGATTTAACTTACTGGGTTAAAATCCAACAGGAAAAAACTTTCTTTGGCGTCCTGCAGTTTTTTCCAAGTCTTTCTGTCAGTTTTCCTTTTTTTTTATAGATATAAAAATAAAAAACTAAAACAGAATAATAAAAAGCCCAAGAAGATTTTAGCATTCAGCATCTACAATATAACTGAGATGTTTCCTTGTAATAAAAAGAGGTCAAGAAGTGACATATTAGCTCATGCAAGTCTGACATTTGAGAAGAAAATCTAAATCTACCTAATCCATTTGAATCCGAAATGTAAAAAGAAGCCATCTAAACTGTTTTCAAACCCCATTGGATTTTCCATCTTTTCATCTCTTTGCTGATAGTGTTTTCCAATCTCACAGGAGCCCCTGTCTGTCAGGCTGTGAAGGGAAAGACAAATGCTCCATGGCCACAAGAAGAGGTCAGAACAATATTATGAAGTTCGTGTCAAACACAAAGGCCCAATCTCACCGCAAAGTGGCTTTATCTTCAGTGACTTGTCTGTAATAATTGCAAAATCCCGCCTTCCCCTTCCCGCCATCCCAGCCATGAGCGGGGCAGATAAGACAGCAAACAGCGAGAGGTCGCCGTTATCTCAGAGTGTCACTTCCACCCTCCAGATCTCAGGTGTGAGAGGTTAGCGGGCTCTTTTTTTTTTTTTTTTTTTTTTGAAGCAGGAATGTGTGGTAGCAAGAAGCTGAGGCTGAGGTTAACAGGACTGTTTGGAGCTATGGAAACTCTGTGAGCATGACATCATCTGAGAGCTCACAGGAATGGAAAGGAAAGGAAATCTCCTCCCATGGAGAAAGTGGAGGGATTTGAAAGAGAAATGCTGGGTAGGACTGTTCCGTTGGAGTAAACAGCGGGGTGGTCGACCGTACACAGTGTGAAATATTATCACTCAATGTGCAGGGGATCGTGCCCGTCAAAGAGTAACCGCTTGGTTTATGTTGTCAAACCACTTGCCAGGTAAAGCTATGGAAATCTAACAGCAACTGGCCCTTTGGGGGTTTTCTAGCAGTATTTAGTTTGGCTTTTTATAGGGTTAGTTTCTGTGGCCAGCGATGACTTTCTTTTGAATTTGTCTTCCTATTTGTGCTTTAATTCATGGGTGAAACACAACAGTCGTCCAGTTTATGATACAGCCTCCGAGCCAGCATGTGAACCTGATTGAACCTGACGATAGCTCTTCTTCTACTACTTTTTTTTCTTCTCGCAGTATCATTTCTCCATTCTTCTAAAAAGCTGATTTCACAGAACTATAACGCCAATTTCCAAAGACGTCTGAGCACAAATCGAAAACATCACTAATGATAAAAGACTCTCATAAAGTTCAAATATAAAGAAGTCAAAGATTTTTTCCCGTAAAATCTATCAGTGGGGTGCTGACTGAAGGCTTAGCATATTAATTTAGCAATCTTTATTCCACTGCAAGCTTTCAGCACTCTCTACTCAGTTTATTAATCTCTCTCTCTCCACCTCACTCATTGGCTTACTGGCTAATAATCACACGTCTGATATTGTAGTAAAATGAAATTCTTTGTGGTCATTTTTTCACAATAGTTGAAGGGACAGTATCTTCCCAGAAGTGAGCTGGAAAATGTCTTCAGCTGCCAGGATTTATGAGCCATAGGGGATTACAAGTTTGAACAGACACCAGATCTAAGGTTGCAAATTTGGGAAGAGCCACTGTCACACAAAGACTGAACAATAATTTTATTCCTTGCTGTCCAACTACTAAGGAAACACATTAAAGTTCCACCAATCAATATTTTCTACACTGACAAAGAATCCACTGACAAGGTGTAATGTGAAGGTCCAGGGTCACATATTCTTTGGGACAGGAACTTTTGATGCCCTGATGTGATATCTAAACTCAGGGTCTGGGCCCCAACCCTGGCATCATCCACTTTTTACTGCATATCAAGCAAGAGGCATCCTCTGGGGCTGAAAAATGAAGCTAACACAGGAAGTGCCAAAGACTGGAGCTCTTCATATGGCCACTTGAGGCTGACTCCAAAAGCAGGTATATCCCCGGGTTTAAAGCCTGGTATAAAAACAGTTTTGATGTCTATAGCTAAGTTCCCCCTTGATGACAACTGTACATATTGAATTTGTATATGACTCACTTGTTTAAATCTTATTAAGACTTAAAGTTATACATAATTGATGGTGTGCCACAAACCGCCATGCACCAAAGTCTTGGCTCCACACTTGCCCTACTTCTTTGCCCACTTTGGGATTAGCCAGGAGATAGTCGGAGTCAGGTAATGCCAAGATGGCGATGGCGAAACAGCCCACTCTGCACTCCAAACCAAACAAATAGAAACATTCATCACACATTACAAGCTACGTCCTTTGTATCTTTATATACATTTTGTCATATCAAGGTGTCCTTGAGCAAGACACTGAACCCTATTAGGTGGTTAGACCAGTGCCTTGAATGGCTCCTGCTGTTGGTTTGTGGATGTCTATGTAACTGGGTGAGTACAAGGTCAAATTGAAAAGTACCTCATGCAAAAACTGTTCATTTACATTTTAAAAGCAGAAACATGATTTTATCAGAGCAGGAACAAACATAAAAAACTGGATTGCTCAAGCCACCCAGTCCCCTAAATAAGGCCAGTATCTGTGGTGATGCTGATCTTTTTCTTGATGTTGAGCTCCCATAGACTTTTGTTTGGTCGTCTTTGCCTTTGAAACAAATCCTAAACCACGTTTTAAAGCCCACTGCCTGGTTCTCGTGCCAGGCTCCGCAAACTCCATTGTGCATCTGTAAAACCTCACAATGACGTAATCTCGGCTGGCATGTGGACCCGCTGCGTGCCTCTCAAAATTTGAAACATCTCTGTAGTCGTGCTGAGTTTGTGTGGCTCTTCGCTGATGATCATTTGCTCTGTCTCTTCCATCTCGTTCCAAAATGCACCAACAGTCAGATAGCAAACATATTTTCATATGTGCTGCACAACAGCGGCATGCAACTGCGTGGCTTGTTCTGGTTTCTCCCTCAGCAGCAGCCTTTCAGTGTGCTTGCTGTTGATTGAAATGCAACGGGAACTCCCACATGGTGGAGTGTGTACATAATAATCGTTGCAGGCAGTGCTCATGCAGCTGCAGAAGGTTAGGATGGTGACTATGCTGAGCCTTAATGGTGCTCTATGTCTGAAAATGCAGCAATCTGTAATAGGAACCTCCTTATATATGACATATTTCTTCTACCTCTTGCAGGCCTTTTTTTGTTCCTAGGCAGAGAAATTATTACACTTGTGAAGCAATAATATGGGCTCCTGATTTACCACCTCATACTGTCCTTTCTACTTTGCTGTGAACTGTATATTCTACCTGACTGCTCGAGACCTTACTGAAAGGCTGTGACTTCCTTTTCCAAAGGCATCCACACACTTTATGTTTTCTCTTTTTGAGCTGCTCTTTAGGGCGACAGATTTGCTCCTCACTGAGGTCTTGACCTGACTCTGGGAGTTTTTTTAAAATTTTTTTATTGACGCAGCGAGTTGAGCTGCTCAGCTTCTTTTTGGAGAGTGTCCTTTTGTTGCCTTTTTCCTGCCTAACCCTAACCCTTGAATTATTACCTTCAAAGCAAATTTTTGTTATATCGGGAGTTGATCTGTTCCTGGTTCAGATTTTGTATTTCACTGTCTCAGTCAAATAAACTTAAATTGGGGCAGTAGATCTTCATTTAGTACGTTTGTTGTGCTAACACCTTGGACCAAGCTGGCAGAGATGAGACCTTTGTTCTCTTTGTTGAGCTGATTGCAGTTGTACTATTTGTGTTGCATTACCCCCAAATTGGCAGCGTTGATTACTGCCTCTTTGGACATTCCTACCCAGAATGCCACACATGTGGCAGGAACGCAGAATGGCTTCAAGAACAGTTGGCTTCAAAGTCTACAGTAGGAATGTTTTTATAAATGTCCCTGTTGGATGAAAGGAGTCAGGGTAAAGATACACCTCTTACAGGCCCTCGGAGACTCATCCATCTGTGCTGTTACTCTGAGAAATCCCATTGAGGTAATCCACCATGGACCCAGACGTCTTCTCTTTGCTTCATGAAAATACAAACAGGGGCTTGATTTTATAAAAGTAAATGTAACTTCCTGTGCCTCCATCCTCTTTGTGTTCTGGACTCATGCCCACCGCCCTGCCTTCCAAATTTCCGTCGACTTGTGCGCTCTTTAGCATCAGGTCCGCCAGTGCAGCCACCCGGGGACATGTGGTTAATGATGAGGTGAAGACTTCTCTTATTGAGGCTGAAGTGGTGCCAAGCTGCTGTGGTCTGAAGTGAATTGAACAGATATGAAAATGGTTACTCTCAGGGATTTGTCTTATGTTTTCAATGAGGCGTAATGGTCTGGATGAGTCGTTGCGGACCTTACATGTGACCCTCTTGCAGACACATGGTAAATGAGTACAAATACCAGATGTGAAAAGGAAAACCTCTAAACACCTGTATCATTCTAAACTGGCATATAATCAGACCGCTTCAAGTTTTGCTACACTTTCACCATGCAGCAACTGCCGCTTCACGTGTTTTGTCTGGCTGCACCGTGTGTGTGTGTGTGCGTGTGTGTGCGTGGGAGTGTGACGGCGATATTTCTCATGGCTGTGCTACAGGGCAGGCACTAAACTGACTCTCTTGTGGGACATTAACCTGCACAGCGTATCCTTCCTGAGTCTGCTCAAACAACCCCGGCACAGAGACTGTATATCTGCTCATAATGAACAGACAGGAAGTCCTCTTTGTGTCTTTGTATGTGTGAGGGTGCACGTTTCTGTGTGTACGTGCAGGTGAAGGACCAGTGAAGGTGTACTTTTATAGAACTGCGTGTATGCAAAAGTCTTTGTGTTATATGATGTGTGTGCTGGTGCACTTGTGTGTATATATATATGTGTATTTTTGCATTTCATGTGTATCTGTTAGAGGATTTAAAGTATATTTACTGTGTAATATCTGTGACCGTATAGACTGTGCATGCAGTGTGTGTGAGCGTACATGCACATGTGTGTATGTGTGTGCATGTCATGTCATGGTCTTTCATCCCTTTACCTGTCTTTTTTTTATTTACTGTAGAGATTGTCCTTCAAAAACGAGCCCATAGGTCGTCTGTGCAGCAGGTTATTATGAGCCATAGTTGTGTTTTGTTGTTAGGCGACATCTACTGGCTGTAGTTCTTGGGAGAAGTGAGGTGATGTAGTTTATAGAGCGACAAAGTCCACGTCAGGAGGAGGCTGGGGTGGATGGATGGGTCAACGACACATAGGAATATGACACAGCAGAGCGGTGTTTGATTCCCCTGTGAAAGTTGTGAAAAAAGCACTGACTTTTCACCTTTTAAGTTATTATGGTGACGTTGGACATCCAGCAGTTATGGGGCGTCATTTTCACTCATTTGGAGTCATGTTTCCTTCCACTGGTGAGTGTAAGTCCAGTATTCGCTCTCCTTTAGCTGTTTTCGGTTACTTGGTTTGGAAATCTGGCTCTTTAGCTTCTAAATGCTGCACGATGCTCACCAGTTGGTTTTTAGAGCTTTACCAGAAAGGTAAAGTCCTGGTCCAGACATTTAAACAATGAGCTGAAACCTGAGCAGAGCTGCAGATTTGGGTAATAATTCTCTACAAGTGACGACTTTCACATTATCACATGCTTTCACATTGACCTGTGATACATATGGTTATTATAAAAATGTTGCCAGTGTAAATAAGACTCACATTTTTTGGATTTGTTTTAAAAGGAGTAAAACAGTTTCACTGATTTTATCCTAAACTTCAGCCTCTGTATGTTCTCGTGCATAAAAAAGCTTTTCTAGTTTCCTTTACAGTAGAAGGTTGTCACATGACGAGGGGCTTTGTTTTTTCTTATATTTTGGCAACAGAAAGTCAGATTATTTTAAAGAATAAAAGAAAATCTACAGGCTGTGCTACTTAGTACTTCATTGTTGTGTGTCTGTGTCACTCACTCAGATAAGTGAGCAGTGCAAGAGTAGTGCTCTGGATCAAACAACAATATTTTCTGTGGTTTATTTTCGCCAATTTAGCAATGTCCAGATGTAGCAGACTCCACCCACTCCCCTCCTCGCTGCTGTCAGGTTAAAACAAAAAGCTCAGAGTTATTTTCCGATACAGTTCAGGCCAGGTCTGGTGGACTGTAGGCAGCCATATGGAGAGGCAGCTCTGGAAACATCCCATTACAGGTCATATATCACACGTCTGACAGCAGCCATTCTGCCTTGTTTTCATTTCAATCACGAGTGCAGCTGCGCTGGAGAGCAGCGAGGCTCTGCCACGTTAACCCACTGGATGCTGGGAGACAGTCACCAGGGGCACAAAATGCACCCTGGGGTGTTTAATGTATCTGCTCGATGCTTCATGTCCATCAACAGCAGCCGAAACGACTCTGGTTAATGTAGAGTTTGACCGTTGTTGTTCTGAAGGTCCGTGCAGATATTTTTGTGTTTGAGCTGCAGATGGCCGCTGTTTCATGTTTTTATTTTTGACCATGTTTGAAGTATTGAGAAATTCATGTCAGGCTGCAGTAGTATTAAAACAGTGTTTACTCCATCGGACGCACTTGAAAAACAGAACAAGGAAATTGCTCAAGAAGAGGCAGCTATTTGCATATTTAAAGCAGCATTTTAGTACAGACAGGTGGGTCAGGTAGGATCTCTAGTGTGAACTCAGTATCAGCTGTGATCATGTGGTGCTTTATAATTACTGTTGGAGAAAATGTTCAAGGAAGTCATCTTCATATGTAAAAGATTTGATTCACAGATATAAACTGGTTCTAAAATGTACATATTCTGTCAATCAATAATCCAGTTTTCTACACTGTGTTTTATCGTTGGTACAGGAGGTGAAAATTAGTCTTACAAGCATTTAAATGACATGTTTCTATGACTTTGCATTCACTGTTAGAACTGTAAATTATAGGATATAGGATATATTTATCCTCTGGTCTATCCGGGTCAAGCCTCCCTTTTCTAAAACTCATTTATACATGTCAAGTTCTGGTAGGTTTTCCATTATGGGTCAGTCCAACATCCTTACCTCTCGTGCAGTGGTTCCCAACCTGTGGGCCAGGGCCATGAACGTATAGCAAGTTCCCCATCAAGGTACGGCAAGTTGGCTGACAAATCATTTGCAAAACAATTTTGGTGAAACATGCTTGTTTGCTATCTCAGTCTGATTGTGTGCTAAACGATGACATCCATGGCAAAAACTGGAGAATCAAAATGAATAGCTGGTTAGCAACAGGAAGTTAAAAGGAAAGAGAATCAAGAGACAGATCATGAATCGACAAGTTGTCTCTCCTCCCTAAAACAAAAAAGAAAAATGGAGATTTCCCTGCTTTCAGTTCAACCCTGAATGTTTGGGCATCATTTGGCCTCCGTATTGTCATGGGGTTAGATGTGGGCTGCCAACATTTTTGAGAGACTTGGAAAAGGTAGGGAACCATTGCTCTAGTGAAAACAAAGATGTGAAGTTTGGCCTGAGAGTGTCGCCAAAGCAAAGCCCACGTTATCTTCTGTACAGTAGCCATTTTAAGATGTCTCGGACTCAGCTTGTCTACGCTGTACGTGGAGCTTATTTTCTATGTCTGCAGAGGATAGATCCTAATGATGTTAATTTGCAACATGTTAGCGTATTAGTTAAAGTTTGTTAACTGAAGTGTTGGACAAGTGAGACAAGTGGAAATTTCTTGGTAGATGAAAAGTGAGATGATAACAAAGGATTCATCCTCTGAGGACCTTGAATGTCCAGACCAAATTTGACCGTTCAATAGTTTGAGACATATGAGCTATTCTTGGCCAAAGTGTTGGTCTGACAAATCAACTTTCCTAATCACGTTTTAGTTTGGTAAATAGATTCACTTTGCAAACTGAATTGATACGATGCAAATGCCTCTCGTTACATCCCACATCTGCCTCACTTGAAACAGCCTCAAAGGCATCTGTAACTCTCACTGAGCTGCCCTTGAGCAAGGCACTTCCTGTCGACCTCAGCTGCTTCAGTGGAGCTCTGAGTGCAACCATTTTTACCCCAAAGCTGATTGGTATGGAAAAAAGGCCTCTGTGTCTTCCCTGAGTGAATAAAGTTCAACAAAGAAGTGGAGGAAAACTTTGTGGCTTTTTGTATTACTCCCCTTAACAAAGTACCTTCTGCTCAAAATCAAGTGAGTGTGAGTTGATTCGCTGAGATCTCCACTTTGGGAGCTGCTGCTGTCTGCCCATAGTGCTTATTTGTAGATGATCAAACCCGCTTCCTCCCACTATGTAATCTGTCCCACATGGATTTCCTACAGAGTCCATTAAAATGTAGCATATAGTGGGGCAAATGAGGAGAAATGGAAACAATGAAAAATAGGTGCCCTGGACATGCGGCTTTGATAGAAGCTGCTGTCATGTTTCAGTCTGTTTGAGTGAAATGTGATTTGTGAGGTTCGGCCAAGCCTGCGCTCCACTCTCGATCCCACTCTGTCTCTGAGATGGACACAATCTGTTTTTCCTTCAGGGAATTTAGACCTGCAGCCATCGTGTTTCAACTGTTTTTTCCTGGACTTACCAGGACGAGCAGGTTGCCAAGTGGTTTCATCCAGTAAGTTTTAGTAGAAGCCAAATGTCAATACAATTTAAACCTTGGGTTTTACTAAATCAATTACCCACAAGCCCACGTAAACATGTTGGAAAACACTGGGTGAAAATGAAAAACTCCACATCCTCAGTTACTGCTTGTTTATTTATTTTTTTTAAATATTTCATCTGAACAAGATCTGTCAGTTTTCCCGTATTTATCTTCTGTCTCTTTATCTTTTCACAGTGCACACACACACACACACACACACAAACACACACACACACACACTGCCACTGCTGCTCCCCACAAACCACCATCAATGTGAGATTCAGCAACTACAGATGCAAATTCAGGTCCTGTCCTGTCTTATGATTTTGTGCTGGCATCTTGCTGCACTCTGCCAGGACATCTCCAACTTTCTGCACTCCTTCCTGACTGAACATAGTATTAGGCTTATTCTTTTAAACTGATAGTAAATTAATTTTCATCAATTTCCCTCAGTATAGATGAAAATGATCTAAAAATCACTTCTGTGGTTCTCTTCACTAACAATGACACTCCACTGATAATCCAGAATCCTGTGTCAGACTTCTCAGACTTCTTAACGATCTTGCACAGAGAACCCTTGAGTAACAGAAAGTAGAAGATATGACAACTACGAAGTAGTAAGACAACTTATAACGATTTGAGATGATAGATTACTAATGTGTAATAAGGTGTAAGTTGTTCGTTTACTTGCTACTGCTTCTACTTGAAGCTTTATAAGAAAGGCTGTGGAAGTAATTTCAAGTTTCCACATACATCTGCGCATGTCCTTAATAATATGTGCAATATCATAACTAATCTCAGAATGGTGGAAGCTGAGACAGCTTGACAATCACACTTGTCTGCAGCTAGTTGTAGCTGGTCACCTGTCAAAGACACCAGGATTATCCTCAATGGGCAAAAGTCCAAAAAATGCTGCTCCACCCTCTGCTTGACAAGTCCCAGCCTGTCAACAGGACACAGTCCACGACCATTAATAGAAATGATTGACGGCTTCCAGAGACACAAGATGGCAGGAAATTACAAGATGGATGCAAACAGGCATCAGATCCTTGTCTTTGTATCAGTGGTGGAAGATGATTCTTTACTTAAGTTAAAGTAGCTGTACCACACTGTAGAAATCTCCCATTACATGTGAAAGTTAAGCATAGAAAAAAAACCTTAAATAAAAAATATTTTCAGTAAACTTTGTATATTTTATTTTTGATTATTATAATTATTGTTAGTAGTAGTAGTAGTAGTAGTACCGGTGCTTTAAAAAAGGAACAAAGCATTTCAATGTTGTAGCTTTATATGCTGTTAGAGGTATTTTAATCTATAAAAATGCATTATATTTTATGAGATGATGTGCAGCATAAATCTGTTAAGATAAATATAGAGGAGTAAAAACTACATTATTTCCCTGAGAAATGTAGTGAAGTAGAGGTAAAGTAGCATAAAATAGTATGAAAGTACTAGTAACTCAAAACTGTACTTAATACACTTACATTCCACCACTGGTCTGAATGCAGGTTTATAATATGATTTATTTCTTCGTTGGTTGGTTTGGAGTTTAAAACTATCTAAATTGCACTGGGATGTTCTGTAATGTCTGTGCCAACAACAAGAAGGAAATGTAAAGTAGGCAATTAAAGGATCAGGGCCACTAAAAAAAGGAGGGCGGACATGTTTTGAATCCCTTTACATCCTTGATAAATCCTTTCTTTTCCTTTGTTTCGTCCATCGTTGGGTTTTTCTTCTCCCTCAGTGGGGAGGCTGTTTTCAGGTAGAAAAGCAGAGAGAGGTGTGTGTTGTACTCTCTCTCTCTCTCTCTCTCTCTCTCTGTCTCTCTCCCCCTCTCAGAGGAAAACAGCTGTTGTGTCCAGGAGGAAACATTACTTTTTTTCCCATCAGGCTTTTTTGCCTGTGATGGACAGCAGTCTGGTTTTGGCTTGAGTTGCGATGTAGGATGCAGTTTATGGGCCAGAACGCAGCGGGGGGTGGAGGCGAGGGCTGTTTCTGTTCCCCTCTCTGAATAGTGAGGTCCCCCATGGCGGCGACCCCTTTGACCCCGCCGTGAGAGCATCTGGGGAGAAGACCTGCTCCTTAACCTCCGAGTCCACTTTCTACATCATCCTGAGACTGACTGCATCTGAAGGGTCTCACTGTTTTCTTTCAATTACAGATTCGCTTGCAGTGTTTTCCTTTGTGCTCAGTGATCATAAATTTAACCTGTCACATTTTTATGTCTTTTTTTCTTTTTTTTTCTTTTGTCATGGCTGTTTTTGTTATGTTACGACATTCCAGATTCATTTTGCTCAGTGTGAAGCATTGTAACATTGTGCATTTTAGCTTATGCTGGTAGTCAGAGTAACAGTAAGTGGATCTATATCTAGTCCGCCAAGAGCAAAACCCAACTCATAGTGAGGCAATGAACAAATATGTACCAAAATATTCACATTGTCATTTCCTGAGGTGCAATATAAACATGGAGGACCTCAGATCTATGTGATTTGAGGGGTGTAAAATGATGCATTAAATTTTTAAGAATCCATTACAGTTATAAAAATACATATATTCTCTGTAAGTGTTGGTAATGTCAATAAAACCTGGAAGTTCTTGTAGGGTCAACAGCTCTTTGAGAAGGGAAACTGTGATCAATCAGGCCTATAATCGTGAAAATATAAAAATATATATTATTAATGGCTTAATGCACAAATAAAATGTGCAAGGAAAGCTTCCAGTTCAAGTTTCAAAAACCACTGAACTGAAGGTGTGATAAGGAGCTATTCTCTGTCGGAGGTGGTCGCACTTAACAGATATTTAGACAGAATATTTATTATTTTCATTAATAATTTTAATAATCAATTAATCAGTCATAAAATGAAACAAAGTTTCACTGGTTGCAGCTTTTTCAATATGAAGATTTGCTCTGTGACTTTGGGGCTGTTGGCCTGACAGAACAAACTATTTAAATGTGTCTCAGAATTGGCCATCGTTTGACTATTTACTGACATTTTATAAACCAAACAATGAATCATTTGAAATGAGTAAATAATCGACAGATTAATTGATAATAAACCCAATCTTTAGCTGCAGCCAGATGTCTGAAAACAAATGAAAACATCTTCCCAAAACACTGATGATGCAGGTTATCAACACAACATTTATCACATGTCAAACCTTCACATTCGGCAGTCGGCTGACTAAATCTTTCACAGACCAGTATCTCCCAGTGTTTATTAAGTGTCAGGACCATCATTGTGAGTCAAACACATTCACGTTAAGCCTCTGACCCTCTCTCTCTGTCTCTGTCTCTCTCTCTCTCTCTCTCTCTCTCTCTCTCTCTCTCTCTCTCTTTCTCTCTGTCTTGTCCAGGCCTTTGTCTCCCTCTCTCTGCTGTACTGGGCTCTGCAGAGCTTCACTCAGCTGCTCAGCATCAAGAGGAAGGCCGGCTGAGTCAGCACCAGGCGACGCTGACTGATGGGCAGGGGAACTCAATCTTTTGAAGTCATAATTGTTGACATAATTCCACAGAAAATTATTTTTATCACCATAAACACTTTGCACAGCCTCATTTGTATGTGGCATCCATCAGCTTGTGCAAAACAGCAAAACAAAATGTTTGTTTCAGCTTCTGCTTGATTCATTTTTTTTTAACTTTATATAAACAACTAATTTAAGACTGTTAAATTAGGTAAGGAATTTAGTGGTAAGGAAACTCAAGGTGCTCAACAGTTTTATATCAAATGATATATTTCTCCTGATAATTTTGTCCTTCTGTGCCTCTGCTGCAGTTATAATTAAAGTATTAATCAATCAGCATGTTTATGTTTAACATGAGCCACTGTGTACATTAACTATACAACATATACCTCTTATAAATAAAATGCTGTTCATTCTGATGCCTGTTAATTTCCCTTTCGACTTATATTGCAATATTGCACAACACTGTACAGCATTGTTTTGGGGGTTTTTGCATCTGATCGCAATAAAACATTTGTAATTTTGCTTTACCAGTCGCCATTTTTGATTTCCTGAAAATGCATGTAGGCCAGACAGAACAAAATAATATAAAAGCAAAATGAATCCCTGGAGGCTGTGCAGCGTGTCGGCTCAGTGCTGGAAGATTATGAGTTCATCCTCCAGCCTCCAGATCTTGTGTGGGAGTGACCAACAGTCCACAGCAGATGGTGCTGTTATCCCTCCATCATGATTCTCATTTAAATCAGCTCTTATTTTCAAGCTGCTCCTGTGTTCATCAAACCTGCACGACAGTGTGTCTGGGAGACATAAAGAAAATCCATTAAAGAACCGAGGTCGAGCAAAAGCAAATATTACTTACATCTGGAATGACTGCAAGACACAAGAAAAGAAAAGAGTTTCGAAGTAAAATTGTCCATATAATTTACAGCATATATATTCTAACATAAAACAAAATGATGACTGTGAGCTTCATTCACACTGATGAAGCACAGGGCATCATGACACGGCATCACGTCTCCCTAACACTTCATTGAAAGGTCTTCTACCTTCATCTCTTGCTCACTGGGAACCGCCAATTATGTACAATGACATAACATCCACTGTAGGGCAGTGTGTGTCATACGAGTGTAATAATATTAATATCAGAGTGACATTGTGTAATGTTAATGATGAAATTATCACTGAAGAGGGGAGGAGCAGGTGTGAATGTTCCTGATGAGTCATATTAGGTCTGCAGATGACACTACTCGTCTGTACGCGTGTGCTTCAGTAAAATACCTGACATCTTATCAAATGTATCTGCATCCAACAGATGCAGATAACATCTGTGAAGAACAGCTGGCAGAACGAGCTCATCTGGGTGTACGTGTACACAGTGAAGTTCATCGTCACTCTTTAAATCTCCACTAAAAGCTGCAGGTGAATCACATTTTTCAGAGACAGCAGCTCAGTCTGTTCAGAGTCACACAGGAAACACACCTGCTGCTGCTGCTGCTCTCGGTTCACGTCTCAATCAGTGATGTCACGATCAGTGATTTCTATCAGCTGTTGAAGCCAAACACCTGCTATGGGATCACTGATTGGGGTGTGGCCCGACAGTCAACATGCTCAAGGTTTGAATCCGTGTGGTGATCAAACATATTATTAGTTTAGCTGGTTTTTATTTTAGAGTCGACAACATGGCTGAAGACGTGTCAGTCTTTCATTCCTCCACTGTTATGCTCAGAAAATGAAGGTAGAGTTGGTGTGTTGTCTGTTGCACCAACACAGATTATCGCTGAGCCACGCTGAGTTATGAGTGTCGTGACTGAAATGAAAGGTGAGTGGGTTTGGTTTTTTTCTGCATTTGAAAGCACTTGCTCGTGTCATTATCTACACCATCTAAAGAACAAGCAGAGTTGGTTTTGTTGCCTGGTGATAGTACGAGGAAGCTTCCAGCTCCTCAGGATTTTAGGATCATTTTTCTGCTCAGTGTGATTTTACCCTTTAAGGCATAACCCAGTGTTTGAGGAAAATATTAGGCCTTTGAATAGCAAATTAATTTACAGAAATGCTCAACAACTACAGTTTGCACATACCTGCTATGTGGTTGTTTTGAGGGCTGCTGCATACACACTGTACATACAAGTAACAGGTGAAGGCCAGCATGAACCTATGGGCTGTTTACTTAAAAAAAAAAAAAAAACATTGTACATTTGTCCATCATTTTGTCACATTGTTTGATATAGACAGTAAAGACAGACAGGAAATGCAGGGAGAGAGTAGGGGAAAGACATGCACCAAATAGTCCGGTCAACCAGGAGTTGGTCCGAGCCCACGTGGTGTGCACCCCAGGTCGCCCCTGACCAGGGAGTTTGAGTAGTTACAAAAAGAAGGAAAAAAAGTCATGTCCACTTACAGGCCATATTAAATCCTATCAAACTCATTCATTTCATTATATTAATCCCTAAAGTCAAGTGAATTCATCTTTGTGAAATATATAAAAAAAAAAAATTTAAATACATATTTTTAGTATCTAGATATGATTGAAAAAAAACCAAACAGATAAATGGTAAAATGGTGTGTTTCATTATTGTTAATTCTACGTTCTGGAACCAAACCAAAGATTGGTGATGCTTCAATGATTTTGTTTGGGCTTGATTGGTAAGAAAATTTGTGGCCCTTTGTGACCGGCGTAGGCCGTCAAACCTAAATGAGACGTTCTGGTCTATGGACGATTTTAGCTTTTCACCAGTTGGAGTTTCACCAGGTGAGCTTGCCTTTACGGTTCATCACAAAGTGCGTATCCTGTTGCTTAGCAACCTTGACAACACCTTTCTTTTTTTTTTTGTATTTTGTATGAATCTTGGGATAGGATGGGCCACCCTAGTCGCACCGCTGTGACAAAATCGGTCTACAAATGCAGCCCTGACTTGGGACTCAGCTAATGGCAGTCATGGAGCGAGTCATGTGACGACATCTTTAAACACCAAATGTGTGAAGAACAGTAGAGTTCAGAGAATCTTGAACAAGGAGCACCGAAGCTGTTGTTACTGAACCACCTGATGATTGTTGCTATAATTTCCCAGCCATTATGTGCTTTATTACTTTATCAATGTCAGCCCTGACTGCTAATTGTGTTTATTTCCCATCATGCACACTGTGTCTTCCCTGATTAACATCACGTTACTGTTTGGGGCCTTTTAAGTTTACATTCGATCTATAGGTGATTACTAGAAAAGCAGAGACTGAAAGAGGAGCTGTGGGAGCAGTTTTTTACGAGCCCCTGTGGGGGTTTTGTATTTCACCTGTGCACATTTGATTTGATTCCTTGTCATATCGAGTTCAATCTAACTGAGAGAAGGAAATAACAGCTGACTAACGGTATTAACTCCTCAACTTAAGACATTATCGTCTTTCCATTTATTATAACATAACAATATTACAACCGTGACCTGTTACAGTTTCTGAATAGTCTTTGGCAAAGATTAAGAGCACTCCTCTGAGCTGCTGTGCTCATACTCTCTGCTCTTTAATGATCTGTTGGGTTATTGAAGCGATCCACCGACAAGACGAGACGAGAGGCTGACATATTGATCGCAGCGTAGAAGGATATGGCCTTCACCTTTTACATGAAATCCTACTAATAAGTGGTGAGGGAATTCTGCCCGGGGTCTCGCTTAATGGAACGAGGAAATGTCGCTGGAGAAAGACGATCAATGAGAGCGTCAATGAGAATTAGATCTCGAAGGGCTCGCTCTAATGTAAGAGGGAGCCAAAACAAACCAGCAGTCATTTCATCCTCTGCAGTGTTACGGCAGCTTTTTATTTTCATTGGAAAGATAAATCAAAACCAGTATTTCATTAATAACCAGACTGATGCCCATTAACATCTAAAATGAAAAACACAAAACTCATTTCAGTGCAGATATAAACGTCTGATGATCTGTTCAAACACAAAATATTTGCAGCTAATTAGAATTTGTCTTAGTTGGAATACAAGATATTCATTTAGTGCATATTTATCCACTGAAAGTCAGTAGTACTGAAATTATTTTCTCTAATTATAGCTGTCATGGGACGAGGCTGGCAATATTAAACATTTTCAACATTTGTACTATTGACAAATCCCATGAAAAGACCAAAACCAGTTGCTTTCTAATAAACACTTTCTAATTCCCTTAGCTCTTATCTCCTAGACTATTCATTCCTGAATAAGACATAATTTTTTTAATTGAGTCCTAAATATATACTTACATTTAAAAAAAAAAAAAAAAAAAAAAGTTTAAATAATTTTCTAAAACAGTCAGACACTATAATTTAGTAGAAGTTTATTAAACAGGAGTAATCTGTGAATTTATTAGGGACTATTTTCAGCAGTGGACTAACACACATTTGATGCTCTAGTAGTATTTACAGCAAAACAAGTCCTCCTCCATAAATGACCATCTAGGTCTTTGCCCCTGACCTCGGATATAACCAGGGGTTAAACTGAGCCAGAGCCCTCTGGAGCTGGGCTCATATATCATTACATCTCACCTGTATTTTTTAAAATCTCCCAGTAAATATAACAGCATATTGGTCTTGATGAGTAATTCTAGACTATAAGGAGAAAGATTTCAGGTGATTGATTTCTACACTAGACAAAGGCTCTGCCTCACAATACCTCACAATACCAGTTTAACCCCTTGATACGACCCATTGCAGCGTACCAGTGGCACTACTTGGTCAGGTTTAACTAAATATTGTTGTTTGTGTTAAAGTTCTTAAGGTTCGAGGACCTTCACCATCATGGTTACATTAATAAACACATGGTTAAGGTTGTGAAACGGTCACAGATAAAACAAACAACGTTGATCAGGTTGGTCAGTTTCACATAGGAAATGAACAGCAGTCTCCTGTTTGACAGCCCTGTGGTTTGTGGACACATCCATCCTCAGGATGGTGTGTGTGGGACTGAGTCATAAACTATAGTGAATGAAGGTTTCACCCTGTGCAAAAATGCAGCTTATTACTGTGCTGTAATATTTTCTGGACAACAGTGGAGCTCTGTGGCACAGAGGAACGACATATATCAGCCTATAGCTACACAAGAAATAGGATGGATTCACTGTTTGTCTGTTTTCCTTAATGGCATTTGTTGACAATAAGAGAAAAATGGAAAATCACCAATAACAAAAACACAAGATAGTCTAATATAAAACCACAAAATACTATAGGACTCAGTGGATAAATATCTTCAGTCACCCCCTTTCTATTTCCCTCCACATTGCCACCAGAGGAACGCAGCCTCTCTCCTGCTCCCCGTGAGATACGAATGAAAATAATCACATGCCAGTTTCATATCATCACAGCGCTTGTGTTAGCGTAAGAATGTGTTCTGCTCACTGGGTTGAGCACAAATCACATCAGCAGTGGTCAGGAAAACCTGGGAATGCCTGAATGCACCGGACAACTCCACCACTGTTACCGCTGATGTGCTACGGTGCCTGGAGTACATGTAATGATGATTGTACTGTCCCTCATTAGTGCACCTGGTGTCAAAGCGTCGACATCATGTCTCCATGAAAACGTGCCGTTCATGTGAATTAGTCATGAGACTCATGTATTACAACTTGTGTTTGCATGTCCATGTTCAACTGACACTATAGATAAATAGGAAAGTAACATGAAAATGAGCTTTTGAAGAATTCGTACCTGTCCGATGCTCTGTCAAGCTGTATTAGATTTCAACATAAAGGATTAGTTTGAATTTTAGGGAGATGAACCTTTTCTCTCGCCATACTAATTATGAAGCTGTAGCCAGGAGATGATTATCATTACTTAGCACAAAGACTGGAAGCTAACCTAGCTCTGTCTGTTTTTGCACCTGCATAACATAATTTTCTTTTCCACCTTACAGCTCACTTAGAAGATTGCCTACCACCTGGTGAGTTTGCATGTTCATCATTCTTTTTTTATTTCCCGAGCTGCTCATTGACGTCAATGTCTGAAGTCATAGACATGTACACAGGACCTTGATGACCGTATGACCAGGCGTCCACTGGACAAAATTATGTAACTGCAGACGACTTCAGGTCTCACCACATGCCTCTACAAAATTTGAAAAGTCACCGTTAGTGGCCTTCCCTTGTGTTCACTGTAAATTTGTTCTCAGCACCTGAGTTGGGGAGTGATGACAACTCGCAGATGAAAGTGTGACTTATGTGAGGGCACACAGTTTCTGCAGCGAGCACGGTGAGGGCCATCGACAGTTGCTTTCTGTTACGTTCTGTAAAAGCTAGCACACCAAGTCAAAGAGTAGAAGGTGAAGAAGAAGAAGGAAAAATGTTTTTCATATGTATACATAATGCAAGTGCAAAGGTCTGCAAGATTTCTGCAAGGGTCCATGTGACTTAAATTTTGTTATCTGATGGTGGGCGCGAGGCTCTGGCGGGTTCATCCACCTACCCATCAAATTCTTTATTTCTGTACAACCACTACACTTCTAAAGGTAGCATGACCTCGAAAAGAAAGATAGAGGCTGGGTTCGTTTGAATTTCTAGCTCTTCGCACCTTCCCTCTTTTTAATGTTTTTGCACAAAGCACATCAGACAAAGCAGCCCTTCTTCTGTAATGGATATCACATTTTAATCAGATTCGTGGTGTGCGTGTGTGTGATACATCGATGATCTACTGCGCGTATGTGGAGCACGTTGTCCAAGCTGATTCCAAGTGGAGTCTACGCAGCTGTGGTGTTCGCAGCTGTCTGTGTACGCGTCTGCAAGTGAGTATAAGTGAGGTGTAACAGTGGCTTGAAACACTGGCTTTGTGGGGTAGGAAGTGCACTCGACTTGTTTGTAGAACGAACAGATCAATTTGGTAAGAAATGTAAAATGTCAAAAAAAAAAACCAAAATCATCAGCTACTGAAACTCAAACTACAACAGAAATGAACAAGGCATTGTGTTAATTATCAGTTAAACTTACATTCATCTTTATTTTATCACTTTAAATCTCAGTTTATTCTTCAGTCTACGATTGTGAGTGTTGTCTTTGTATAAACAGTTAACGCCTCAGCTAAAACATCTTATTTGTGTGTGTGTTCCCTTCTTTTTGCTCATTACATGGCAGATGGGAAGAGTGGACAAATGTGATTTGTTCCCTCAGAGCCACAGAATGCTCCAGTGACTCATGCTATGATAACATAGCTCAGTGATTTGCACCAACTGTCTGTGCAGGGACAGAGAGGAGAAGCACTACATAAACATGCATGAATGCACAAACACACACCTGACCGACACACATAGTGAGGTCTGTGCCATGTTTTGTCATTATATAGAACTTGTGTGTTTTCTATGTGTCACCCAGTGGACTGCATCGTCCTGTGGGCTCTGTCTGATCACGAGGACTCACAAATTTACTGAAATATCTGTTATTTGAAAAAAATCTCTGACCAGGCAAGTGTTTTGATGGGGCTCGTATAAGGACTTCTCACCTACGCATTAAACTGACAACTGACTTAATGTATTATTAAAGCAAGTATATGTACAACCACTGGGGGGTGCCAAAGCTGAGAATTTTCAAATTCTATACGCATTGGATGTAAGTGCAATTTTTAATACTCTGTGTATACTCTTCAATTTTATTTTAGTGTGTAACACATATAATTGCGTAAAACGTACACAGTCATAACAACAGAGACAAAGATGGTAACACCTGGATTGTGCGATCAGAACACTAAATAATCAATCAGTGATCATAGAGGCTTTAATATTCCATGCATCCAAACCGTGGCCATGCAGGATGTGTTGTGGTTTCTCCAAAATGTGCTTTCAAAAGCAAAATTGTAGTTAATAATAACAATCGTAAGAAGAGTTGTGTATAAGAAAGTTATTCATGGAGTCTGAGCATCCTCAATCTGTCATCTGGCCCATGCAGTCTTCAATGAAACTCTCTTACGTACCGAGGGATTTGCTGAAAATGGTAGATGCCGATAGGCTGTTATTAAGTGTGTGTACATTAACGTCAGTCTCTCCACACTCTTAATGCTCTTTTACTGATGCCTGGGGATGTATACTCAGCGAGGGAGACCCAGCTGTCTGTTACCTAGCCAGCATCAATCTGGTCTGAGCCCCATGGGAACGGAGACCCAGGGTCAGCCTGTGTAGATACACAGGACAGGCCCTTACATAATGGTCCCATTATGATACATGGTGTTCTGCACTAGACTCCACACTCACAGACTGCTATTTATAGCACAGAGGGCCAGAAGTGGGGTAGAATTGATATGTGCTGTGGACTGCTGACCCCCCTCCTGACTGGGAGCAGTTATGGTGGTGACAGATTGGCCAGTTCCCTTCTCAGTGACGTGGCAATTTGATGGGGGCGTAGAAGTTGTAGTGTTGATGTGCATGGCAATAAATTTATTCTACAACCCATCTGCTCCCAGCACAGGGTCCAGGCCGCTGTATACAGTATTCTGTACGGGAAGTGCTGTAATCATTAGTGCATCAGTATTAGCTGTGTGTCCTAACTGTCCAAAACAAAGTTGTCACAATGTATGGTGTGTCATCCCCAGTCCTTTAACGCTTTTATATTCGCAGTTCTTGTTATTGGTCTTCCTAGGGTAGTTTGAATGAGGAGCAATTAACTACCACAGCTCGACAGAGGAAGAAAATTCACATCAAAATTGCATCAATAGAAAATCCGAAGGAAAATAAATCACTTAAGAGACATACCACTTCCAAAATAGCTTTTGCACTAGTAGCAACTACAACTCCCATGAGCCTTTGACATATGAATTGCGAATTTATTTTTATTTTTTTTAATTTATTAATTTTTTTGGTCTACATTTTTACCCTGATAACTATCGGGCTCTGTACAATGAGGTGCAATTTTGGTTTGATCGACAGCTGAGGTCTGGGGAATAGGGTGCAAAATATTACAGTATGAAGCATATTATGTAATGTATTAATAATATACTGTGTATAACCAGTAACAAGATCATCAAGCACAATCTGGCTGTGTTGATGGCATTACATTGTGAAGCTCGCATAAATAATACTGAAAACTATAGCAAATAGCTTCATTCTCAGCTGGTTAATGGATCTCTTAGGTTTTAAATGGAAATACAATGTCGACGAAAGTACAGAACGACTATAAAAGATATTGGCAGCATGAGTTCAAGGTCAGTGAAGTTAGTGTATATTGGCTATTCACAGTATTATAGCTATTCATTTTTACTGGGCTCCAGTCTAATGCTGCTTAGCCAGAAAAGGAATCTATAACTATATTGGTTTAACTGAGTAAGTAAGATTATTTCTGACCACAGATCAGAGAACTTGGTGAAAAGAAAACAGTGCAGGACTTACAGAAGACTGACTGTACATTTCTATTTATGGAGTCAGAAGGATTAGATTTTGATTTTCACTGATTCACTGAGTGATGTTGATGAGCTGCCAGGGTGGGCTACTATAACCCTGCCTCCAGTGTGTCTGACCCACATGCATAATGACCTCATGAGATCTCCAGTTAATGAAAGTCCGACGCGCTCAGCAGTGACGGGCACATCTGACGTGCATCTTTTGTGTCATCTGCATGTTAAACACAAGTGCACATCCTGTAAAAAGACAAAACAAACATCTGTGAGGGTTGTTTTTATTGTTGTTGATGAGATGGAGTGCAGCCACAATACATTGTGGATGTCAAGAACTAGTTGTAGCACCTGGGTTTAATTAGAAACATGTCTACAACAAAACCCTCAGAACTACAGAAGGCTGTAGGATATCAATATCTGAGATGTTAACACCCTGGATGATACGAGAGAGTCGTGCCTTATTGCCTAAATGTAGAACTGTAGTACAAGGGTCAGTTAATTAGTGTGCAACAGATAGAAGAGATACAGAATAAATGAATCAATGACTTGACTTTACTGCAGAAATAAACAAAATACCCTATGAGAAAATATAAATACTGTGTTTATTGCTGTAGGAAATTGACTAACTACACAACATTGGTAGAATATCCTTACAAATCTCTGAGAAAAGGTTATTTTAGATGTACAAGTTTACAGTTTAATTATATAAATTGGACTTAAGATACAGAATTAATCCAAATTTGAGGACTTTTTCCTATAAAATATATAAAAAATACAGTACTTGACACCCCACACTAATGAGATAGACCAGATCAAACAGGAACATGGTACAAGTACTACTACGACTATGACTACTGTGTGCCAGAAAGCTGAACATCCACTATCGTCTTTGAACCATCGCTCAGTCTTTCTCGGCAGATGGAGTTTGCTCAGTTGCATAATTCATAAGTGGACCTTGAGATTTTTGTTTTTGAAAAATCCTGTTGTCAAAGTTAAGACTGAGCTTCTATGCTCAATAGTGATATTTAATTTATACTTTTAACAGTGCAACACAGCTGCACTATTCAGTATTTTACATTAACAACAGATGAAATGAAATGTTTAATGTAAAAGGGGTCGCTCGTCATGACAAACCCACCGAGAATTATCACAACTCCCCATCTCCCCCTCAGCTCTATGAAGCATTTTATTGTCTTTCAGCTCATTGATTTGGTTTGAGTGATCACAGCTTACCGCTGTCATCACCACAGCAGCTGATAAACCCACTGTAAACTACCTAATCAGCTCCAAATGGCAGACAAACACAGTTAGCGACTTGCTGATGAACATAACGGAGCATTTAACAACTACAGAACAAGATGTTTCTCTCAGGAGTTGTTGATCACCCAACCTGAGCTACGAGGAGAGTGAATATTGAACTTACATCCATCAGCTGGACAGAGACACAACTCCAAATGAATGCTAATGTTGGGCTGTGTCTGCTGGACATGTAAAGAAGCAAATGTTTGCTAACATGCTCACATTGTGTTTACAGCTTATTCTGCTGCCCCTAAGCAGTAGAAAAATTGAGCTGATGCTGTTTTAAACAAAACAAAATCAAGGTTAAGCTCGATACGGAACCACAGGCCATTTTATTTCCTCCACAACAGGTGAATAATTTTAATTCCCACATTTATTTACGGACTTATGATTTAAATTTTTTTGCTGCTTGTTACTGAGGTGCAGATGCCCTGTAGTTACCAACTGACAGTCACATCTGAAGGATATGTCAATACTTCAACTGCTTCTGCCTCTCTGACACAAATGTAAACACCCACATGACCTACACAGGCGGCCTGGAGGCAGCACTAAAACACAAATGTTATTGGCACACTGGTCAGCCACCCCCACCCCACGCACTGCCCATATCTGGGTCATTGTTCGGAGATCTTTCATGACACTCGATCCATGCTGAGGCTGATGGGTCAGATTATACGTTGGGTCCTGTGGGTGGGAGGCTACGTAAACGGTGACATGGTTGTAAAGGTTATCTAAAGGTGAGCTGGTAAATGAATTGGAGATATTAGGTTTGTTCCTGGAAGCTGCATGCTCATAGCTCAAGTCTTTTTCCTCTTATAGCCTTGTCTGAAAGACAGAACAGCAGGGCAGAAGCTGTTATTGAGTAACCTTTATGTCTCCTGCAGAGGGATTTTGCTATGCTTCACAAAGCTAGACATTTATACTGGAGTAGCTCCAGGTTACATGTCTGGCCCATGATCTTCTAGACAATAGCTGTTGCAGAGTTAGACAAGTCCAGTCAATTTTACTTATATACTACAAAATCACAATTTCGCCGCAAGAGTCACTCATAATACTAATTTAGTTTTGAAACAATTTTCTCCAGAAAAGTGAAAACATTAATAGTTTTGTGTTGTGTTCTAAAAAATTACAGCATCAGTTTGTTTAAACAGCTTAAAATGAATGGATGAAAATTCTGAATAACTTCTGAAACATCTAGTCAAGTCGAGTTTGGACATCACCTTCTTTGAACTGTTTCGTGAGAATTGATGAATATTTTTAGTAGTTCAGGGTGGATGGATGGACATGCAAAGCATCTGACTTTGACACCAGATTTTTGTCTCCTTCTGCAGTCAGTGTTGGTTACATTTAATAATAAAGATTAACTTAAAAACCACCATGCATAGAAAGAATCTGTTCTTTCAAATCACTCCATTGTAATGTTTGGAGTGCCACAAGGTTCCACACTTGGTCCACTGCTATTTGCTGTTTACATGTTGACTTAATATGTGTGAATGCCATAAATCTCCATTTATATGCTGATAACACTGAATTATTTATACCTCTCAAACCCAACAGTGGAGGGGAACAGGGATTGTTGTACAGAACTCAGTGTGGTAAATTACTGATCATGCTGTGTCTCCATTCCAAGAACTAACACAAATTATCTCAGAGTAAACCAGTTTTATTATTTGAATGCTGTTCTGCCTCTTAGGACAGGCGAAAAACAAGAGCCACTCATCTCTGCACCCTATCCTCTGTTAATAAACACTTTGCAGTTATGTTCTGCACAAACATTTTGCAACTTTGCATAAACATTCATTTAAAAATATTTCCATGATGTATATTTAAGTTGCAGATTATTCTGAACCTCTTTTATTAGGTCGACTGAACTTTTTTCTTTTGGGTCACTGCCATTATAATATGATTTTATATATATATATTGTGTGTGTGTGTATATATGTGTGATCAGAATTAATGTACTGTATACTTCATGTGCATATGTAGTTCATACATACATACATACATACATGGTTTTAAATGCTTCTGCTGTTATAAATATTGTTTGATTTGTTTTGTGCTTTATTGATCTCTTTAATGTATTCTCATTTTCATCCTTGTTCATGTTTTTTCGTAACAGTGTATGACCATTCTGTGCTAACTGCAAAAATTGCTTTATATTTCATGTGTTAATGCTCTGGCTTCATTACTATTGATTGCTTTCAGTGAGGCCACCCAAGACTCCGAGTTCATTTTGACGTGCACACTCATCGTGCATCTTGCTGGATTGGAGTGTCAGCTGAATGTCTGAAATGTCAATGACACTGTTTGGAATATTAATGAACATATTTTGCCTCAAGCTGCTGAATCTTCATTCATAAACAGAATGGACCTGAAGAATTGGTGATTTTATCCTTTGGGATGTGACTATTTTAAAAGATCGTCTTCAGGGGTTTATTTTTCGTAAAACAATTAATCATCATGTTTCTAATGTCAAACCAACCTGGATCCCACAGAGTAAAATCCACATTTTGAAAATGCACAAAATGCTTCATTATACCCTCTCTTCAGTATCTCACGGACTTACAGTCACATCAGACCATTCTACATCTTACGATTTACATCATTTATGTAGGTGGAAAGAAAGGGTGGTGAGGTCTGGGTTGCGCATCTGACTTTGATTCAGGAGACTAGAGGTTGCTTTGCATCTCACATCTGCAATTAACCTTTTATTTATAGTAAATGTGATCTATTCATATTCTAGTTGCCATGCAAAGATATTGCATAGTACTACACTAGTATAATATCGTGCTCCTTTAACACTGTCAGACTCATAATGGGCTGCTTAACTCTTACTCGAGTAGAAGTAAAAATGTTCTCAAAAGTACAAACTGTGTCACTTAAAATGTACTCTGAGTAAATGTTATTGCTTTAACATTTTTAAAAGGGGGAAGCTGAGGGGTAAAAATAAATATGGTGATAATAAGAATATGATACCAGGCGTATATGCATTGGTATTTTTTTGCATATACACTGTTGCCAGGTAGAACTGCACCAATAGCATTCAATAAATCCCAGTCAGGCACTTTGCAGTCTGTGTGTACAACTAATGATTACAAATGTGCACTCAGTCGGCAGTTTATTAGAAACACCTTGCTAAAACTAATGCAGTCTGGGACACTGAGGGTACAAATTTTGACCTGTTTTCACACCTGAATCTGATTGGACAATGACAGTCCAACCACAAAGCAGAGTCCAATCAGAGGGCAGGTGGTTCTGTTGCCTTCATCTCTTCACTGCAGACCCTGAAAAGTGCACTTATGAATCATCGCAATTTAGTGTCATCATAATAAATGTTGGGCCACACAACTGTAATTTTGCACTGTTGGACATTGGATTCTGTCCACCTAATGGACACTACTTTTTTCATTCAACTGCAGAATTTTTGAAGGCACTATATAATACATATATTTCACACTCAATTATAGTTGTTTTTTTTATTGTAAAGATCTAGAGCAGGGTGTCTGCGCATTTGTTTCATTTTTGATGATAATGTACAGTAGGTATTGTCATTAATTAGTGTGCATTTACTGTATGACTGCTGTCAAAATCTATGTCATGTTTCTGTGAAGAAATTGGTCAGAGAAAGTATCCATCCTCCTCCATCTCCTGTTCCCCGGCATCATCTTCATCCTCCCCCTCTTTCTCTCTATTTGTCCCCATTTCTCATGTTTCCATCTCTCTGTTTGCATCAGCCCCCACCTTCTCTTCCTTCTCTCTTTTTCCCGCCTTCTCTCAGCCCTTTGGAGAAGATATCCCACAGGTTACTGCATTTACTGTCTGTCGTGTTGAATGCTAATGTGGCCGGCTGATGCGTGCCACAGTGACTGGAGTAGAGATGTCTTGAAAGAAGGAGGGAGGTGTGGAGTAGTAGAGAGAGAGAGAGAGAGATGAGGAAGACAGAGAAAGAGCAGGAGAGCATAGGACCTCAGGGTTTTTCAGGGAAGGGAGGGGAAGGTGAGGACCAGAGCGACTGAGGGGAGGGATGGAGGGATGTGACGTGAGCGAGCGGGAGTATGGAAACTGATCATTGCAGGCAGCGCAGTGTTGGGTAATTGTGCTCTCCCTCTCTCCTGCTCTCTCTCCCTCTCTCTCTCACCACTCTACATCCCCAGCGATGCTGCTCTGACCAGACACCGTCAGAGAAAAACAAACACTACCCCATCCACATACTCATACACTGACATGCAGCAGAGAGGGCTGCTGCTGCTGCTGCTCCTCCGTCTCCTCTCCCTCACACACATACACACAATCTCACGCTCCATCTAATTACAAACACCCACTCTTGCCTTGCAGTTGAGAGAAGATCCAGAGGAGAGGACACGGCAGGAATGAGAGTGAGAAGCTTCATCTGAAAACATCTGCCTGGAGGACTCCTCCCTCACCCTCTCCTGGTGGTGAACTCCAGCGCTGCAGCAGGTGAGCGGCATGTTGATATCTCATCTCATTTCGTGGCGCTCGATGTCGCAGTGGCCACTAATGTGCTGCATCTCGTGTTTGTGGCACCGGTGGTATCTCGGCTCAGATCTTCTGTCGGTGGGGTGTTGCACATGGATCCACGCTGGCTGTTGAATCTCCTCACTGCACCACTGGTGGAAAGTGAAGCTGATCTGGATTGTGATTGTTGACAGGATGCCAGCCCAGTGTTTTGTGAGGATGCACTGCAGTTAGGCAACACCAGAAAGAGACAGAAGATGATTCCAGTGCAGGAATAGACTTGACACATTGGTACTATATGATGGTATCACTGTGTTGACTAAGTGGAGATTGATGAGATAAATAAGAGGAGTCTCCATCAGCCCTTTTTTTTGCTGTGTGTGTGAAACATTAAATAAGACGTCTCTAGTTTAAGCTCCAGAGGCAGATCAAAGTTTATGCGAAGGAAGCTGATTCCCACACAGCCAGCGTGTTAACACAGCAACACTGGTGGCTGCACATTGTGTTGACTGTTGCTTTCCCTTTTAAGTGTGGTCTATATAATAATAATGATGCTCTATTAATAATTCATACAGGTTTTGTTTACGAAATCGCCTCCTTTTGCAGGGGTTCTTCAAGGTAAAATGTGGTGTCACAGGGGAATTTTCTGTACATGTATTTCATGCTAGGATACACACACACACACACACACACACACACACACACACACACACACACACACACACACACACACACACACACACTTGTATGAAGACATACATGGACTATTGACTTCCAAAACAAAATGAGACACAATTCATGCCTCACTAAATGCACATCAGTGTCTATTAGTTACACACATTCATATCTCCACATGAATGAACATCTACACCTGTTGATCCAGGATTTAGTTTCCACTAATTGGGGCAATTATACACAAACACACACACACATGTACAAATACACATACAAGCACCCACACCAATGCCTGAGTGACACCGACACAAACATGCAAACACATGCATATTCATTCTACACAAGCAAGAGGAAGAGCAAGGTCACATAAGTGACAGCAGAACCATGATGTTGTACTACACAGTGCAGCTTAACAATGACATACAATATATATTGTATGTGTTGAAATCTTAAATCAGCATGGCAGTACAAGATGTCAGCTGACACTTGGCTTTTATGAAATATCAAATACCAGCGAGGCACATTACCCATCATCTGATATGATGGAGGTTCCTCCTGAGTCACAGCTTCATAATACAAAGCTGTAAAACCTGACAAGAAATTATTATAATAATAATAATTTATTTATTTATTTTGCCTTTTTTTTTTATTCATATGATTTATGTTCTGTGTTTTTCCTTCTCCCAACTGCATCTTTCCCCCTTAAAACTGCTGTAAACTTTAAAATATTGTGTATACCATGGTGGTTTAAATGCTGTTTTAATAGCCCTCGGCAATTCGAGCAGAAACACCGACTGTTGCTAATTTACCTCCAATGAAACACTGGATATTGGACTCAGTTCAAAAATATAAGTACCAGCCTACAAAAGCCCATTTAGCTAGAACTTGATCCTGTTGTCCTCATAACAACCATTGAGGCTGATGCAAGGTTGTTAAAAAAAGCACCTCCAACGCAGTTTTGAATACCTGTAATGCCCAAATTAGGCTTTTTTTCTCTTCCACAGATATTTTATGATGCTTCACTGAACTGAGGTTAGAGAGATGTTTTTGTGTTGCAGTTTTTTTTTTCTTTTCAGAAATGCAATGCATATTTTATTTCTTATAATTTTGTAATACCCCTGTGGTCTGAATATACCAATTGTTGCAGAAGTGCAAACACTTTTAGACTTCAAAAACCAACAAGAAACTGGATGATGGGTAATATTTCCATTTTCCAGATGTTGCAATAACATTTTTAATTTGACTTATGTAGCTTAAGAGGGCATTGTGGGTTTAATTGTCATTGGAGCAATGTGTGACAGTTTATTAGAGAAATGAAGTAAATTTAAAAATGGTGGATAGAAATCTGGACATACAAATATAGGAACATGAACATAGGTCACCAAAGACGCAGAGTCCAGTGTCATTTGTTATGCTTCCTAAAATGTGTGCTAAACTTAAATGTTTCTGTTTATGAAATGTCTCCATCAGCATCTAATTATGATGGATTCTGTACTCTGGCTCGTGTTAAACAATTAATTTTCCATCCCATCCTGGCTGCCAAATGTCTGAAATGTCATGTCGTTGCACCAACTTTGACAGAAGAGGCTTAAAGGGATATTTTGGCTGTCACACTGCTGATTGTTGAGGTGACAGCTGCATAAAGAGAATCAGGGAGGCAAGAAAACAGAAATCTCACATGTCCAAAATGTCAGCGTCATAGGAAGTGAGACAAAATGATATTTCGATATATCAGTATGTATTGATAAATCTATTTCTGCCCTTTTACAATACAGTTGTTTGGCTTGGTTGCAGGCTCTCATTACAAACAAGCTTCTCCAGCTCTGTGTCAAGTCAACCACATAGCCGGTGCATTTAACCCGCTTGATTATTTTCACTGCCATTAAGTACAAAGAGATGTCTGCAGCTGTTAATGGGGCAGGTGATCTGATGCCTATTGTTGCTTTCTAGTGTGACGCTCCCGCTGTGTGTCGCTGCCCAGGGAATGATCTGCGGACGAAGAGACGAGGCTTGAACACAATGAGCAGCCAGGACAAATGGGTCACACTGACCCCAGCTGAATTCGCCCTGCTACAGGAATACACGCAGTGTGAGTAGGAGAGGTACTTTCTGTTTGTGTCTAATGGTGTATAAGGAGATAATTTTTTTTTGTTTGGTTTTTTTAGAGGCTTCTCTGTGTGAATAGTCATTTTCCAAGTGACATATCACACCCTCAGGCAGCGAAATAGGTGCTCATTCTCCAGTCAACAGTTGCTGCTAACATTGGAAAACTCATTTCTTTCTTAATCTTCAGCCTGTGCTTAACCTCAGGGATGTCTTTAACTAGGAACGGACTGTTTTGGCTCTGATCAAATGTGACAGACTTTGTGTGTTCATTATGTTGGCTAATAGGCCAACATGGCTAATATTTCTATGTTAAAGAAGCTATATATATATATATATATATATATATATATATATATATCCATTGTTGCATTTACAAGACAAGAGGTTATAATACATCCTTTGAGCAGCTCTACTTCTGGAAGGTACAGTGACTCAGTATCGGAAAGTGACAAGATGGGCTAACCAGGCCTGGGTTTGCTAGCAAGCATGCTAACTTTATACAAAGAAAAGAAGTGACAGAAATAGAAGCAAAAAAATGGTTGCTTTTGAAAGGAATGAAGTTTGATTATGAAATCACAATGTTTGACAGGTAGATTAATGGCTGTTAATGCTAATGCCTCTATGCAGCAGTAGCAACAGCAAAATTTCCAAATAGCTCCTTTAACAATCGATCAAATGATCACTGTTATGGTTTCACAGCCTGTTTACTGTTCAGCATCCTTATGAGCCCAAGCTGCACATCTAAACAGATGCAATCTGCCCACCTAGTTAGCAACTAGCTGAAGAAGAAAGTGGACCATTACCCGCCAGATATTTCCCCAAGGACTCATTTGAAACCAGACAGAGCTGTAAAGAAAGCAGATATGTTCTGTCTTAATTGGCAGCTGTTTGCTAACAGTTATATATGGTGATACCAGTGTTGTTGTTTACAACTTTTTGTGCTGCCCTAAAGTAGCCAAAATATAAATCAATGCAGTTTTTCCTCTCAATTGGCCTCTTACACAAGCAGGTATAATCGTAAGTTGCAGGTATGTTAAGAGCATATCGCTTTCACCAGTGCTCTTGTATTTTGGATTTTCTCTCCGGTATGAATGACAACCACAAAGTCAGTCCAGGCCCATCATACATTATATTTATATATTTTTATATATATATATATATATATATATATTGATAGTCTCCCTTTCTCCACACGGGCAAAAAACATCATGATTTATCAATTATAATGTTGGAAATCAAAATAAATTTTAAGGTAAACATTTTACTGGTTTGTTATTGGTGTGACATCTCACATAAATCAGTGTAGTTGATGCATAAATCCTCACACTCATCAGCTTCAGGGTATTTATGCAGGTCGGTGTCTGGGTGAACGTCCTCCATTATAACATTTGACAGTGAAACATTACCTACTGTTCTTTCATTCCTCCCTGTGGCCATGGCTGTGAGACTGATACAGCTGTGGTGATGTTTTCAGTATTCTTCAGGACCTGTAATACCACAGTCCAAACTATTATGAAAAAAAAAGTACTGAACTAATATGCAAACAGCATACACCAGTATGGTAACATTGGCATTGGTGCAGGTCTGCGGTCTCCGAGTGCCCTTCTAGCTGTGAAACAGGAAAAGTTGTCACAGTTTTTTTACCATAAAAGATATTTTTGTAGGATAAAAGACGTTAGATTAGATTAGACATGTACTGTAGCTACGCTTCTTTTACTGGATTCTCTCTGTTAGGTTCTTTTGCCCTTGTACCAGTTGTCAGGGTGTTTTGTTATTATGTTCTCATAACTTTGTCACTGTTGGGACAAATAAACAGCACAATGTAGTTTATATTCCTTGAAAACATGAAATAGGATAATAGGAAATATTAAGATAATAAGAAAACTGCTACCAGTTTGATCTGTGTGTGTTCACTGTTGATATACTGTAGGTTCATTACATGTTTAGCATATCTTATCACAGAATGGAAGTAGGGGAGAAATACTAGCATAACAACATCAAAGGTATCTTTTAACAACTCTAAAGCAGTTATATTTTGGCTGTACAAGTGGTTTCTTGTATTGAGGTAAAGCTTTAATTACAGATCAGCCACCGCTGGGCACAGTGACTCCAGAGGTCCTGTCGTCATCATGAGGTTTCCACCTTCAAATGTTTGGATGTATTGGTGGTTAGCTTGTTTGCTTACAAGCTAAAACAAGGAAATAAGACAATTTGGGAGGTGTAAGGAGGTGAATTTCTTTCTGTTGGTGAAGGTTGGTTGCTTGTGTGAAGCTAATTGGCTAAACACATCTTAGACCTGTCTCTCTACAGAATACACTGAGATGAAATTCAATATCTTCTCATCCAAGTACGTTCTGGTCCTAGTTTCACAAAGGTATTTTAGACTGCTCTGTAGTGTTAGACCAGTTTTAATTTTGCTCATAGATTAGTTGAATACAAGTCAGACTGTTGCACAAAAACAACAGCTGTGTTCCAGTTCAGGACCCGGTTGGAGAACCCTTCGTAGCCTCGCCGTCATAGGCCGCAAAGCCCGAACCAAAATGAGTTGGTCTGGCCTACGGAGGAGCCCCTGAACTGGGACACAGCTAAAGACTGATCACGCCTAGGACCAATGTTACCATGGTAACAATCAATGGCACCTGCACTGACCAGTAGCACCAAAAAACAGGAAAACATGGCTCATAGTTTATGGTTTGTTAACATTGTTATGGAGAGAGCAATGAAAAGGGAAAGAGTTTTTAGAGATGCAGCATTTTTATTTATTTATTTATTTTTTCCAAATCTGATTTTTCTTTTTACTCTTACTCTCTTCACTAAAAGTAAAATGTCCTTGCAACTGTTGAATTCCTCCAAAAGACAAACCTTTTTCTGCTGGAGTAAATGGAGCTGAATGGTTGGATGCGGTTCCTCGGTTAGCCATTTTTTTTTATTTTGAAAAAAGTTTTAATCTACCCAGAATGCATTGTACCCTAGTTCAGCTTAAGATAGTCAAGAACTAAAGTGCTTTGTGCAACGGGTGAAGTTAGAGGTCTGTCTGAAGTCTGACTTTTTGTTATATCTAAGCTATAGTGAAAGTTTGACGTTATGAAACCAGCCCCTGGGTAAGAAAGCAAAACAATGTCCAAAATGTCGTCTCCTCATTACCTTGTGTCTGTGTTGCGTCTATGCAGTTTCCCCCAGTTCACTAAAATGTTTTGACTTGAGGTAAATTTTCACTTCATCACTTCGACCTGTTGAAAAAGTTTGCATGAGTCAGATTTCTGCTTTCATATCTTCGGTCATCCTCCTCACACATGAAGACAAATGTGCAATTCACGGTCAAGTCCCCTGCACACCGAGACACACACAAACACAAATTCTCTCTGATAGCATCAAACCACGGAGTTAACAATAACAAGAGTGTTCCTGTGTCTGCTATAAACCGCAGCGCAATTCAATTCACTGTGGTTAATCTCGAACATCCCTCCTTCTAATGATAAAATTTTGACGTTGTAATCGCCGGCTGCACGCCCGCTCGTCCTGCTGATGCAGGAAGCTCAAGCTGCTCAAGCATTTAATCTGTGTGCTGCCGTTTCAGCTCTGAATGATTCATTCGCAAAACCCGACAAATGGCTCCCCTGCTCACCAGACTGTGCTCTGGATGCCTGGAGTTTATGTTACACTCCAAGATGTTGACACATTTCATCATTTGAAACGGTACCAGGGACGGAAAATATGACGATACCTGGCAGGCTAACTGCAGGATGCTGTGCACCACCCACACATAGTTCTGGACCGGCTCTGGACGCCAGTAAATCGTTCGAAGGAAGACAAACGATAAAACTAACTGTGGACAAGAAATAGAGTCATTCGTTGTCCAACTTTTTTTAAGAGTGCTTTTTGTGACAGCTGTCCTTGTACGATAGCAGAGTGGGTGCACATTGTTGAATATGTTTCAGCTATTTTTAGAGCAAAAACATGACATCTTAAAGCCATTTCAGCCTTTGTCTCTTTTATTTGCTATTCAGAACACTGAGTATGAATCTCAATAATTAATGCTTTTCACCCAGGATCTCTCGCACCAGTGTTTCACTTGGTAATGACATTTCTTCCTTTAATTGCTCTGTGCCTGGTGCCAACATTGTTCCTTACTCTGAGGGACTCCCTTGCTCTTTCCTGGCGGATGCTGCACTCGAGAGTCAGTTGGGCTCTGGTTGTTGTTTCCATGTTTTGCAAATATTTGCTTTGTGGGTGGCCAAGCGAGAACATGTTTCAGCGACGTGAGCTTGAAATGAAAATTGTGTGGGAATAAAGAGCAAGAGAGCGTAATGAAAAAAAGCAAAGCAGCGAGAGAAAACTAAGGAGACTTACTGTGTGTGTGCGTGTGCATGTGTGCGTGCAGGCATGTGTGCATGCTAGACAGATTTGGATAATCATGTTTCAATGAGCTCTGGGCGACTCTTTGTGCACTGTGCAGCTACAGGTTATAAAATATCCTATTCTCTGAGCCGCAACAATGGGCATCACATCGCCTCACCTTCCCTCCTCATCTCTCCCTCCTCCCGTCCCCACTTCATTTCCCCCTTCCTTCTCATTAAAGTGAGCAGCACACACTTTTATAACATTTTAATAGCTGTGCACCAAGTCGGGCACCTAAGATCTGACTCACAACAATTAGAGGTTGTCTTTATGTGATATAATTGCTGGTGTGCGTAGTGTTGCACAGTTCTGCCTCAGAGAAGGAGAACCTTTACCTTTCAAGGTAAAAAAACAAAACAAAAAACATTTTCAATGTGTTTATAAACCTAAAAACATGAAATGAGATTCGCATCTGATTACTGTGTGCCACACAATGGTTAAATCATTAGCCTGATTGAGAAAATACATTCAGCAGTGCCTGCTGAATGTGACAGGCAATGAGTGTATACATAATCACTGTGCTCCATAATGGTTTTGTGTGGATGGTGTGCTGCTAAAGATGGTCAGTAATGATGACACACACTCAGTCCAGTGTGAAGCATTTATTTCTAGACAAATGCATCATGACAAAAACAAAGATCCAAAGCCATTAGTGCAGGAGGCGACAAAATGAAACAACAAACACGGCGCTGTATAAAGGAGTTCAAATGCACATCTAAATAGATGGAGAATATCATCCATTATTCATTTTTTAATACTTACATTTTCTGTGACATTTTCTCATGCTCATGTATTTTAACTAACTGAACGAGTGGCAGAAAGATCTGTGTAAGCTGTGATATTTTGGCTTGTAAATCTGATTAAAACCAAAGGCTAATGAATTAATGTAATCATGCACAACACATACTGTAGAATTTCTGATACACCTTAACCAGCTTTCGCAGTTTTTGACAAGAGAAATCGAGCAACACACTCTCAGTCCTTACCTGCCAGGCTGAACTCCCAACACACCTGCTGATTATCAATCAGTGACGTGCTGAGCTTTACCTCAGGGTTTCTGGCTGCTCCATAATGGCAGGTGGGAGTTTTTATTCTAAAAACGATTCTCAGAACTGCTCGAGAAACTGACATAATTCTATCAGTGAGAGGAACCAAAAGTCCACCTTTCTTTTTCTTGGGCCTGATCAAACCTGTTAGGAGTTAGGAGACAAGGTAGCTAATATGAGGCACCGACTTAAACAAGCATCTTAATGTAATTTGTGATGAGCAGGGATTGGCTTATACTTAGAGATGAACCAGGCCCTCCAGTGATAAAATGGTGCTTCTAATTAACTTCAGTAACATTAGAACCTGGTATCTGTGGCGCAGCAAATTGATTTAGCAGTAGGGCTCATAAACGCTCTGCTGCACGCAGTAATTATCACAGCAACTCTGTTCAAGTTATTTTTGTCTGTGACACTCTTGAAACAAGTAAAAACAAAACACACCAATGCAGTCGCATAATTTCAGCCTCTTTCTAACACAAATTAATATGTTGTCTACATTTGTTCTACAGCACTTTTGCTTTAAATAGCACTAGTTAGATAGATCTTGAATTACATGCATTTTTTGTATTTTATATGTTTTGATCTTTATTGTGTCTTTAGTGGAGTTGGTGCAAACCAAAAACAGCTAAACACACTCGGACTTATATTTGTAAGTCGGCCAGAAACCTGACCACAAATAAATGCTGGTGCTAATGTATCTGGCGGATACGTAAGGCTACTGTTTGCTAACAAGTTCACTATATAAACTTAAAATATGATAATATTATAAAATATTTATAAATGTAGTTGTGTTTGCTGGCGGTTTCTGTTGTGGTCAAACAGAGAATAATGTAATGCAGGTTTAAATGCAGTTTAACTTTGCTAACCTGAGGTCGAAACTAAAACTAGCTTAGCTAGCTGTTGCCCTTTCAGAATAATTGATGCCATGTTCATGGCATTGGTAATTTTACTGTGTGTCTTTAAAGGTCAACATTTTGAAAAAAAAAAAAAACTTTTTTGAGGATTGATGTCACACTCATACCTGCATGATCAGGATGAGGTTAGTGTAGGTTGACATAAAGACGAGAATATGATGATCAACACCTCTAAAGCTCACTATATAAACAAATATCTCTTCAATTCAACCTGTACATAAACAAAAAATATAAAAATGTCAAATATTAGGAGAATCCCCCTCTCATCTGGAACGGTTTCTTGACGAACAACAGTTTATCCTTCTGCCCAGTACTTATGTGCAGTGTCTCCGGCTTCAGTGCAGGTTTCCAGATACAGTCTGTCGATTTGGTTTCTATAGAGGCACAATAATAACAAACCTGGTATCCTCAGTAAGACTCTGGGAAGCATATAGGCCTAGCTGTGGTTCATCAGCACATACGTACAGGCTACTTTTTCACAGCTCCAACTTGAATGGGAGGGTGCAAGAATATCATTTGCAGTAACAAGATGCATTTGTTGTTAAATCCTTATTGTCTCCACACTTAGCATTGCTTGCTGGGTACAGTATTGTAGATGAATGTTTAATATCAATACTCACTGGAAGAGGAAGCCAGGTTTTTGAAATGTTAACAGCAGAACACAACACAGAAATACAGTAGCTAACGTGTCCTCACTGTTTTTGCTCAGACTCAACCAAGAAGCTGAAGGATGTGCTGCAGGAGTTCCATGGAGATGGTGTGTTGGCTAAATACAATCCAGAGGAGGTATGTTCAGTTTATACTGTAACAGACAGTCTAAAGCCTGCTTAATCCAGCTGTGCTAACAGTCTTCATACAGACCTGTTATCTGCATAATGACAAAAATTGAACAGTGGTTGTCTCTGGAGGAATGGTTGCTGTCTTTGTTGCTTTGCTTTTCTTTTGTACGAATGAAAAAAATCTGCCATAAATAGAGTTTGATTTTAAACACAGCACTGCAGACAATTAAACATAAAATGATTTGGAGGTAATAGTATTTAGCAGAGCAGTTTGACAGATGTTGCACTCTGCTTCATTCACACTTTTTCTAAAATATTTAAATAAATAAATACATACAGCTGAACTGTGAGCTGCCATATTAGCATGAAAAAAATGTTTAAAAAAACCTACACCCCTGCAGCTGAAAAGTTTATTCAGATATGTCACCATAATAAAAGTATTTCAAGGCTTGAATTTTGTATTCAGCTTTGACAGTTGCTGGGTAAAAGTGATGAGGTGTGGAGAATAATTGTGTTTTTCACTACATACAATAGTTTTCACTACACTGACTCACAGGTGCACTATTTTCTATCCATTATTCATATCACAAATATCATGTCTTTGTTGTGCCTTTTTGGACATTTAGCACATTTTGAATTCAATAACTGCATGATGCATCCTTGAACATATTGGGTTTCTTTCCTTCTAAACTGCTGCGGGTTATAGAAGCAGGAAATCCTCACCCAGGTAACTGCTCTCTTTTCTTCTCTCTCATTTATTGTTGGTGTGTTTTGGTGAGTGCTCATGTAGAGAAGTTCCACCGTCAGTCTGCAGTGGAGAAATAATAAAAAATATTTTTGGCTGGAAACAAAATTGAAGGAATTTCTAAAGGGCACACAGCCACTTGCAGGAAAATATTACTCATCTGAAGTGTCTTAATTGAACTGGTAGTAAGTGTCTTCACAAGCAAAATGTAGCACAGTGCACGACAACATACAGGTCCACGTTTGTGTCAGTCCACACATGACAGCTCATTGATTGAGTCAAACCAACCAAACAGTCAAAAGGATGGAAATAAGCTAAAACCTTCATGCTAGAAAAAAGGAGAGTAATAAAGACCACAGTACATGCAAAGCTACAAGCTGCAGAAACTACTCTAAAATAAGTCTTCACCGCCCACAGCCCAAACAACAGTTCAGAAATCTTTCAGTGCAGAAATCACAGAAAAACATACTCCCTCTACATTGAAAATCATCTGTATTTTCTTGAAGCCTTTCAGGCAACCACTGCAGCTTCACCGAACAACATATTCTATTCCTGTCTCGTTATTTTTTTTTAGGAGATTGACTTTGAGGGCTTTAAGGTCTTCATGCAGACGTTCCTGGAGAGCGAACTCCCTGAAGAGTTCTGTCAACACCTCTTCATGTCGTTTAGCAACAAGGGGCCCAAACCCAGCCCGTCATGTTCGGACAAACCCAAAGTCTCTGGTAAGTGAAGGAATGAAATCTCTAACCCCACAAACCCTCAACTCATCAACACAGCATGTTGGTGTTTTGTAGATACTGATACATATGTGTGAAACTACGACGTGCAGCCACTTTGTCACTTATTCTCTGCCCTCACAGCATTTCTTCAGTGACACGTTCTTGTCTGTTTTTAAGATGAGCCATTTTACTCTGCAATTTCCAGAAGCATTTAGAGCTTCATTTTATCGCTGTGTTAAAGCAGCTTCATCTCTCTCCTTTGTGCCGTCAAACAGTCTAATGGATTTCCTGCCAAGTCGAGCCCAGTGGAGCACAACGTAAATTGTTGTGTAGAAGCTGCCAACTGTCTTGGCAATAGTCTTGTTTGTTTACAGGATTTATACTAATATCTCATTCTCATGTGGTAATGACTGACTGATAGTAAAATGACACTAGTAACACGTCAGGACATCGTAGGTTCAGCCAGGATTCCCCTGCACTGGGACTTGGCTTCCTACCACCTCATTCAAAATAGTTAACTGACCTCTACTCTAAAGTTTTGGACGTTTATGAAACAGCAAGGCCCCAGCAACCCGTTACACCTTGTCCAATGTCCGTTGTCATGTCACAAGTGTCCTGAGCTGTATTGCTGATGACTTCAAAAATAGGAAACAAGCAAGGCCTGAAAACAAGATTATCACATCCCACAGCTGAGGGAAAAAAAAAACCTCAAAGACACAAAACCATAGGGCTGGGTATTACCACTGACTTCCCGAACTGATTTCTGATTCACAAGGTCCTGATTTGATTCAATTCGAATCAATATCTTTGTATTTAGAAATATTTACAATACCAATTCTGCTCAGACATGAATGAGATTCTCAGAGAACTAATTCTGTAAATTGTGTCTATAACCTGGTGAATTATTAAAAATATTGATGTTTACATTAAGAATGAGCCCCAAAGCAGTTACATTAATGCACTTTTTAATTTAACCTGACCAACAGTTTAGACACAAGGCTTCTTTTTTGCACATCTTGCATATGTCTTCACTTTTGTCCAGCGCTTTGTTGTCTTCATGATTTTTAAATCTGAAACGCAACCACACATCTGCCTTAAGACTTTAGTGGAGCTGGGTCTGCCGTGTATTTGTCTCTAATGTTTATATCGATTTGAATCAGAGAACAGATTTTTTTAACCAATCCAGCCCTATTAAAACTACAGCAAATGTCATCACTCAGATATTGCAATGTTGTATGTGTACTGTATGTAGCATCATCTAAGGAGCCCAGGCCTTCATAACTGTGAGACGTTCACTGACAGTTTATCAATAGCTTCAACAAATTACAAGGACAAGGTTTCTTGCCATTACAAGCATCATTTGTAGCCTTTGCTCACAAGCAGCTGATAGCTGCTGCAGACTTAATGAGCAACAGCTGAACATGAACTGTAGACTGTAAACAAGCTGTAGTTATGAATAGATGTTGATGCAGTGGTTGAAATAATGAAACAGCCTTTGTATTTTTGTTTTGCCTGCATTCTAAAGCAGAGGTTGTTCTGTCATCGAACAGCAGAATCAAAAGAGTGTATTATGGAATAAAGCAATGTTCCCCAGCTGCTGGTGGCATTAAGTAGCTGCAGGTGGAGAATTGAGCTGTACAAAAGCACATTTACAGTAAAACCTGATGTCCTTAAAACTGTAAACTCTGTTCCCCCAAGTTTACCCACCTTGGCACAGCCTTAGCCCTAATGATTTCACAACAGGCTAAAAGCTCCAAAGTCTAAAGAGTAAATAAATACACAGCTAAATCAACTACACTGCTTTACTTGATCTTTCTTTTACGCAGCAGTTTCGTCAATACTTAATGCACAAAGTTTTCCCTGTGCAGCCTACAGTAGGTAAGTTTGTTGATTGGCCCTCATTGATCCAGCTCTGTGGACTATAAGCCCTCTCACCACACCTGTGGCATATCCAAGTACAGGTAAGGGAGCTAACAAGTCCCATCAGCCATTAACTGCTGCTGTCTGCAAACAGGAGCCTGTTTTCTTATAACATTATTAAAGGGTATATTTTCCCATGCAAGTACTTTTTGAAGCAAACAGCATAATTAACTTGTTTAAAGTACAGTTTATGGCTGATGCAGCTGGATCTATACACTGACTTTATAAATAAATAGCTCTTTGGTGAGAGGACTGAAGAAGAATAATAGCAGATTTATTAATGTGCCTTCAGTATAAGGCAGGGTTTTCATAAGCGTGCTGGCTTCAGCCATCTAACCACTCAGTTTCTGAAATAGTTTTACTCCATATCATTATCATAGATGTTTGGCCAATCTTGATCATCCATCCATCCATCCATCCATGCACTTTCCACTGCTTATACAAGTCTAAATTACATCCTGGCCATATACTCCAGCTCTTAAGGGATCTTGAGGTGTGTCTTGGCCAGGTTGGATATATATATATATATATATATATATATATATATATATATATATATATATATATATATATATATATATATATATATATATATATATATATATATATATCCTTCCAGCATGTTCTGGGTCTGCCAAGGTTCTCCTCCCGCTGGGACATGCTCTGTATATCTCCACAGGGAAGCTTTCAAGAGGCATCTGAGTCAGACGTCTTAGCCACTTCAACTGACTTCTATCAAAGCAAAGTGGTTCTCCGAGCTCCCTCTGGATGCCTGAGCTCTATAAACCTATCGCTATGGGTCGTCTCAGCCACCATGTGAGGGAAACTCATTTTGGATGCTTGTATCTGTAATTTCATTTTGGTCATTACCTAAAGCTCATGACCATATGTGAAAGAAAGTAGACTGACTCATAAATGGAGAGTTGTGCATCCAGTCTCAGCTCCTTCTCCTCCAGGACAGTCCTGCACATGATGGCGCTGTGGCATCAGTAATCATGATCTTTGTCTTTACCTTTGCTGGCGACAACCACAGCCAGAGACTGATGTTTTTCATGTTGTCGGTTCGTCCCATTCTCATGAACACAATATCTCAGTAATACCTTGAGGAAATGTTTTCAAATTCACTTGGACTCAAGGATGAACTGATTAGAATTTGGTTGTCAAAGGCCAAGGTCACGTCTTGTTTTTGTGAATGCACAAATTCATACACTAATTATACCACAATTTAACTCAAATGTCTATAAGGATGTGACGTCATAATGTTCTGTAAAAACTCATCTCGCAATTATTCAGTGCTGTAACTCAGGAGATTGTGACTTTATTTCCTGCAACTCGACTGGTTGACAGAGACATACAACCACGATGCGGTAATTCTAGTTTATTTAATATTCTAGCATGCTAATGTAGGCTAATTTTTTAGCATGCCATTGAAGTGCTACCTTTGTTTTATAATGTGAAAATACAATACTGCATTTAGCAGTGCCACTGAAAACCCTATATGTAGGCTATAAGCAGTATGTTGGCTGGTTGTATCAGTGAGTGTTAATGACTAATCATCATGTATTTCTCTTCACCCTTAATCATCAAACCCAATGAGATAAGGTTGAAATATTCTGGTGTCACTGTTTAATCCATAATCACTTGAAGAACACAGCCCTGCCCCCAAACCAAAACAAAACCTTTGACAGGGCTAAAACTGGTCTATCTATTGGATGAGCTGGACACCACCCACCATTGATTGATTGGACTCTGACTGTCAGTCATCCTAACCCAGTAGGTTAGTGGGCCAGGGATAGATGCATTATGGAGGATGTTTTGACCTTTCATCTCCCTACAGGGTTGAAGCTGATCAAAGGCAGCTCGACCCCTCTGAAGACGCCCACGCTGCCCAGGCCTCTGGACTCGGTGCAGCTGAAGGACATCGTGTGTTACCTGTCGTTGCTGGAGGGCGGGCGTCCCGAGGACAAGCTCGAGTGTGAGTTCCATCCCGTGTCTCATGATTGTTTGGTTCTTCTATTGATATGCAGCAAGCATCGGAGGTACAATGATGTGCAGACAGTGAGGAAGCCCTGAGGCTAGATAGATACACAAGCCAGACAACTGAGCTACAGGGAACAGAACGAACGTCACAGTTAAACTTCATTGGGTGGAAAGCAATTTTTCAGGCTACATAAGGTCAGACTGAAGCCCAGTGAAAAAGACAAATGATAAAAGACGACAAAGCTAAAACCATGATTTCTTGTCCCGCTGCTTTGTGGGAAAATGCAACATCAAGCCACACTAAGTAGCAAATTTAAAAACAGGTGGATGGAAACCCTCAGTTAGAACAGTTTGTTTGATGTGATTCCTGCAGCGGACAGCAAATCAGAAACAAGTACTTTCCTTGGCCATGACATAGCATGCATGTAGCATGTAGCTAACAAAATTGAGCTTTGTGTATTACAAGATGTGGCTAATGCTGTGAATTCATGTCGAGGTAATAAAGAATATTATATGATCTGACTGCTGAATATTTACAATGACCACCTCATGTTACACTTTAGCTCGCATCGGTTTTAATCTGTTTTTATATCTCCCCTACTTCTTGCTAAAGCCTTTGAATCTTTAGCTGTGGCCACAAATGAATGAAACAGCCTGTGTGAAAAAACACAAAGTATTTTTCCAGGTGCTGAGTCCAGAAAACCGTGTCTGTGAATTACATCTCCCAAAGACTCAGCACTGTAAAATGCTCCTGTCAAAATTTCCTCTTTGTCACACGAAGAAACGTTGGGAAGATCGGCTCCAGAGGAATGAAAGCACAGAAATGCATGAAAAGTCAATTAATCTTATTAATTTATTGTCTCTGTTGACCTTAGTTCTTCACTCTGGTGAATTATGCGCTTTCAGCTCCGCCCACTGATATTTAACTCAACCAGTGATATTGTTTCTGTGACTATTTTCTCATAAATGCTCATTGAAACACATTCCTGTTAACATGACATGAAGGCATTAACTTAAACAAGCACAGATATACAGCATGTTCATAATATCCCTTTTTTTTTTCACCCAACATATTTGGTTTAATATAAGCCAGGCAACAGATGGTACAGATGCCTGCGTTGATTTAAACTGTCCTATTGACATTTATTTGCCGTCCAAATATTTCCCTCTTTCTGTGTCTCTCTGTCCCTTCTTCCCGTCATTATTGGAGTGAGTCAGGAGTTTTCTCTGGTGCATTTAGTGATTAAAAAACACCTTCAGTCAAACTCTTTCTTTCTTGTTGTGTTGCTCTTCCCCTCTGGTGAAAATAATAATTGAAATAAGCTCTTTCAGCGCACAATCAAAGTTATTTTCCCTTATGTGTTCTCCGTCTGGATGTGATACTCTTCATTTATTATCAAATGAAATTCAGTTTATTTAACTGTTTCTACTCTGTTTCTGCCTCATGTAATCTGTGATGGGATGTTTGATGCCGCGTGTTTGCAGTTTACTGACACATCTTCCCACGTCTCTTAATTGCCTCTATCACATCATTTATTCACAAGGTTACACTGCTTAATTGGACATCAGAGTTTGTTTTTTTTTTTATGTTGCGGTAATTCTCATCCAGCTGCTGAATTATTGAGTGGAGTTGCACTCATTAAATGTAGGGATGACTAAATAATTCAGCTGATGGTGTCTGTGTGTGTGTGTGTGTGTGTTTGTGTGTGTGTGTGTGTGTGTGTGTGTGTTTATGTGTGTTTGAGAGAAATAGAGAGAGACACATCATGGATTTATGTCTTCCTGAACACACACTCTCCCTGCATCCCTGTCTCCCTCCTCTGTGGTCCACACTGACGTTGTCTCTGTAGTGGATGCCTCCACCTGCTGGTGGGTTTGAGAAATGCTCAAAAGATTTCAGAGTCTGAAACAAGCAAGTTCTTACAGCCATCTGCACTGAAAAGAAACACGTCTCAACAAGTGAGTTAGTTTCAGATTCAACCAACAGTAGTTTTTTATCTCAAAAAAAAAAAAGCAAATGTCTGGCAATGGGGTGAAATAGTGAGAAATGCTCAGGTATTTTCTTGAAATGAGCAAAAAACACAAAACACTATCAGGCAGCATCAAGCCCAAGATTCAAGGTAATGATTTAAATATAATGTTTTGTTTTATAAACAAGGAATAAAATCTCTTTTTAAAAAAAAAAAAAAAAAAATTAATTCAATAATGTCTTAACTATAAGCAACTTTATTAAAAAACAGCTTTAACACAACTGGGGAAGATGATATGTTAGTGTTAAGCAGCCATTGCTAATGTTTCAACAGAGCTGTCTTTTCAGGTATAAGGTATAAAATATAAAGTTTACAAAAGTTTTTGAAACTCTTATAAATGAAGTTAAGCATTTAGTTTAAAACTGTATTAAGAAAGACTAAAGACAGAAAATCCTCATGGTAAAACAGAGTGGGCCATCACACAGTGAACATTATAACTTTAACCCAAAAAGACTGAATCTTTCACACTTTTGTTAAAACATATTGTGTTACATTTAGCAGTTTTTATTAATACACTGTGCTATATTACCTTAATAGTAATGTGTATGAGCATTTGACTGTCTAAATAAAACATTAAACTTCTAATGCCTGGAACTACTTTAAGACTTTGGTTTACTTAAATTCAGTTCAATTCAGTACAACTTTATTTATCCCTTCAAGGACAATTGTGTGTCTTGTATCTTAGTTTTAAGAGATTTAGGTGAGTGCGAGAGTTTTTCCTTCCTTCTCAGAGACTTTGCTGTTCAGCTTATTTGCACTGCAGACAGAGCTTAACAACAACTCTCATCATCTTTTACACTTTATTGCCTTTTTGGGGCCTCTTTGGGTGACCGCAGTCACCTTCTCGTAACACCATCGACCTCCATCCAACACCAGACGCCGGCATCACTTCCCCCTCCCTTTGCGTCAAAAGGTCACAGTCTCTCAGGAAACTGGCAATTAGCTCCTCGTTAGTGGCCTGAAGAACGGCCATCTGACGTCAACTCCTTATGATGTCAGCAGCCACCCTCTGCTGCTACCCCACCCCCACCCTCACGCCGGGGGTGGAGGTGGGGTACTGCCGGGTTAGAGCACTTCTAAGTATAGCCTTTAGTATGGAAATGATCTGCAGCCAGGTCATGTTGCTGTTGTAGTCACGACTCTGTAACGCTCAGACTCTGGGGGGGTGTTTTACGCATCGCTGTGACGTTAGGCAGCTCCCACATCACAGCTGTGATTGGCTGCTCCCTGTTTCCATGGTGACACTTTTGAGTGGTAACTGGAGGACGCTTAAAGTTGCAGCATTGAGATGCGTACATCTACTGGGACGCTGGTTTTGCTTCCCATTTGCATGCAGTGAAGTACACAGTGACATTCACACAGAAACAATGTTGAAACGTTCACCTCAGAGGTCGAGGGGAGAGAGTGCGGGGTGGTCATACTGTAGCCTGACGCTGTGTTTTTGTCTCCACAGTTATGTTTCGTCTCTATGACACAGATGGAAATGGGTCTCTGGACAGCTCGGTAAATATTTCTCCCCTACAGTTAACAATTATTTTCATTAGGAATTAATCAGTGAATGTCAGAAAACAGAGAAAAATGCCTGTCACACTTTCAAAGGCATTTGTTTTAAGACAAACAAATGCCTCGTTAATGCTTTTGCTTCAAAAAGTATTTAAAGGATTAAATTTGAGATTATTTTTCCGTCACTCAGTCAACGATTCTTCTCAGCTCTGTGTTTGAGCACTTGCATTAGGCACATTGTAGATGTTTGATGTTGACATTATGAAACTGATTTGATAACTTTGAGTGTTTTCATTGTTTATTTTATACGTCCCCTCAGCTATAGGAATACAGCAGGGAAATATTGTAGAGAAATATTACATGAATATATATTCATCAAAGCCTGACTACATATATTTAATGCATGTAGATATACAAATTTTACCATGGCTATTTCATATATTTTATAAACCTATATCTTCACATATCCAAAGAATGTGTATATGTGATGATAATATATTTGATATATATCAACATCACTCTCTCACTCAACCTCTGTCTCTATCTTTCTCTCACCTACCTACTGTATTTTATGAGTAAATATTGCAAAATATACAATCTGTGTATTACTTTTAGTGTTAAGATACTACACGAATTGTATATTTTGCATTTCATACACTTGTACCATATGTTAAGGCTTAACATATGGTATGAGTATGTGACAGGGTGAAAGAAAGAAAAGAAGAATGAAATTGAGCAAACCAGGAAGAGGATAAAGGTGGGGCATGGGTGTATTTATGAATGAACGAGCACCAGTGTTTATGTGTATATGTATAGAAAGTGCGTAGGAGGGAGTGGGGTGTTGGAATTAAAGGGTTAGCAGGCAGAGGGCAAGGGTGGGGTGGGTGGAGGGGGTTTTGTAATGTATCCCGTTATTAGTCATCCCCCACCCACTGCTGGCTGGCAGAGGCAGAGAGCATACAAAACAGCACCGATATTAATTCAGTGTGAGCCAAATTGTACAAGATACTTAGTCATTTTTTAAAAGTGTGAACTCTTGATTTGCTCTTATTGATACTCAGCATAAACTGAGAGTGCATCATAGTGATTCATTCTGCCACTAGATAATAATGTCAACCCCCCCCCTCTGCCCCCCAAAAAAGCAACCATTGTAATTAAACCATCAGCTTCGGAGCTCTTCCCACGCTGCTTTTGTTTTCCACCGTGCAACTCTTCTGTGCAGAAGAATGACATTTCCCAACCTGCTATTACTCGCTCTTTATCCGTCTATTCACGCCAAAGACATTTAGTGACATCAACTTGTAAGGCTGCAATATACAGAAAGGTAAATACAGTATTTTTGTGCCTGTGTAATGACTGTCTGTGGTCTCACCGCAGGAGCTGGAGCACATTATCTCCCAGATGATGCATGTAGCCGAGTACCTGGAGTGGGACGTGACTGAGCTGAAACCAGTGAGAGCCAGACATTTGATCAATTAACAAAAATCAATAATATTATGAGTCTGAATTTAATATTCTGTGAAATAAAACTCTAGGCCACAGTTCTTCAGCTTTCTGAGAGCTGAAATCTTCTTTATTTTGACACGAAATAAGGATTTTTGTTTTCCTTTGTAGGGTATGGGGGCCTAAAAGTGACACAAGAAATAAATTAATAAAAATAAATAAATAAAAAGATAAAAAAGATTAGCATGATAAATTAAAAATAGATAGATTTTTTTTGCCAAATTAATAAATAGATAAATTCATGGTTAAAAAATAAATAAATAAGCACAGGAAATTATCTTTCTGTGTATATTGTTTTCTGTAATATTTATTTATGTACTTATTGTTGATCAATATCTTTATTTAGTCTAATAATTTGTTTTTAATTTATCATTCTCAATGATTAAAACATTTATTTATTTATTTATCTTATCATATTTGTGCCCCCACAGTTAATGAGCACGGCGCCTATAAACTTAAAAATACTCATAATTTCATGGGATGACTTTCTGCACAAAAATTTGAATTATGTTTTTTTTTTAAATACAAAAAAAAGATATTCAAAGCTTAAAGAAAACAATCACATCATTTCCTTAAAGTGCTCAGAAAAAACCATCTACAACTCTATTAAAAATGATGTGATCAAAAGCTCCAGATCCATTGTTTTCGTTTATAGATCCTCCAGGAAATGATGCAGGAGATCGACTACGATCACGATGGCACCGTGTCACTGGAGGAGTGGATCCAGGGCGGCATGACCACCATCCCTCTGCTGGTGCTGCTGGGCCTGGAGACGGTGAGTCCACAGAGAGACACGCAGTTTACTGGAGACGCTGGTCGCTTGCTAACCAACGCCACACAGTAGTTTTAACACCTGTGTCTTTATCAGAGTCAAAAATGGCAAAGACATAAATCTAATACATGTAAAGTCAACCTGGAATCAGTGAACATACTCAGCTAATGTTATTAGTTACACAGCCGTCAAAATGTGTACATCAACTTCAGGTGATCACCAGGTGGAGCTGTGTAACAACAGCTTAGCGAGAGTTGACTGCCGTGCCAGCAGTTCCGTGAGGCACAGCTGTGATTTAAGCAAAATGCTAGCATTAGCAGCTAACAGGCTAACAATGACAATGCTGATGTTTAGCAGGTATGTTTACCATGTTCACTGTTTTATTTTAGCATGTTATCATGCTAACATTGGCTAATTAACACTACATGGCCACAAACCAAAGTTCTGGACAAATCAAAGTTTTACCTGGTGATGGAGCTCGATGAAGAGTCAGTCAGTCACTGAAGTTATTACACTTCATCCTGAAGGGAACACGATTCAATAGTTGACGTTTCACTCAAAAACACAAATGTGAACCTCCGGTGATGCAAGATAAAGTCTCACCACCGTCCTCAGGGAACCATGGACGTCTGATAATCATCTCACAGTTTCTGAGATATTTCAGTGTCGACCAACCAACGGACCAAAGTTGTGATTTCTAAAGAGATCTCAAAAGTCTTAAAAGTCTTCATTATCCACTTGTATCATCAATACATCCTGAACACATCAATACTCCCAAAATTTGACTTCAAAAATGACTTAATCACTTTTACCTAATTTAAATCCATTCCTGCATGATAACATTGATCTAATCTAAATTGAAGTGTTTTATTTCTATTTTCTTCTGTAATTAATAATCGCAAACAGATTAGAGTCAGTGAATATACAATGTTTGACAATCAAAAGGCATTTCTCCTCATTATTAAACCATTTTTTGCAATTCATTAATGATCTCACAACATCTTACACACTCCTCAGTGGTTTCTCAGAACATGTGGATCCCTGCTGCTGCTGTGTAATTCCCAAACTAACGAGGGCGCCATGAGTTCTGTCTGCAGTTCATTAATATACCACTAGATGGAAGCATTTGACTAACTTCAACAGAAATCTTTATCAGATGTCATTTTTTATGAATGAATATTACTGTAAAGGTAAGACAGAAAGACTTGTCCTGTGTCTTCACTGCATCTGGCTGGAAGTTTAAAAAATAAAATACAAGGAAAAATAAAAATGTCTATTGGGAAAAAAAAAAGACAACTCATATTGAGAGGCAAACAACAATGATTATCTTATGATTCTCCCACCAGAATATAAAAAGATGTAATCAGTCAATCAGTTAATTAGTATTGATTCAATCAGCTAATCACCTGATCTGCTTCTCTCACTGCAGAATGTAAAAGATGACGGGCAACATGTGTGGAGGCTGAAGCACTTCAACAAGCCAGCCTACTGTAACCTGTGTCTCAACATGCTAATTGGACTGGGGAAGCAGGGACTCTGCTGCTCATGTGAGTAATTCACTCGCTATCAAGGGTTCGACAGATACAGTGATTCGTGCAGACACATACAGTAACACAGCACAGCACACCGGGGCAGCGTTGTCTGTTCATGTGTTGCAGATGTGATGGATGTTCGTGTGTGATCAAATTCATATAAAAACAACTGAGACTTATGTTCCATCTGAGCCGAAAATAAACAGTTAATTATGATCTAAAAGCTGTTTTCAGAAATGTGAATGGAAAACAAAAATCACCTCTCCACAATAGACACTTTATAAAAAACTTTTTTTTCTTTTTTAATTCTGAAAGTATAAACACTTCTTGTGTTTCAGCCCCAATTACCACTTTCCCTTTTCCATAGAGCACCAAACTCTACACCTTACACAGAAGCTGCTTTTCACAAAAACATTGGCAA